>NW_027189130.1:4875480-4900274 GCF_040958095.1 Procambarus clarkii
TTCCCAAAGGGGCTTCCAACTTAACTTCCCTTATATCCGACTCATTTAGGTAATATCAGATCAAGCAAGGCTGGTTCATCCCCTCCTCTCATTCTTGTCGGTCCCTTCACGTGTTGACTTAGAAAATTCTTGTTGCCACGTCCAGCAGCTTAGCTCTCCATGTGTCAGGTCCACCATGTAGGTCTCTGTTCCCCCAATCTATTTCCCTTTGGTTGAAGTCTCCCATGATTAGTAGTCTGGATCCGTTCCTGCTAGCCACAGAAACTGCTCTGGTGGGGGGTTATATATCATACTAATATAATTTTCTGTCCTCCAGTTGCTATGGTGCCGGATATGTAGTCACTGAAACCTTCACAGTTCTGATTTACCATATCTTCAAAACTCCAACCTTTTCTTATCAGCAAAGCTACACCACCTCTTCTCTCCCTTCTCTCTCTCTTTCCTCACTACATAGTAGTCCTGTGGAAACACTGCGTTTGTGTTTCCCTACTCATACACACACACAGTCCTGTGTGTGTGTGTGTGTGTGTGTGTGTGTGTGTGTGTGTGTGTGTGTGTGTGTGTGTGTGTGTGTGTGTGTGTGTGTGTGTGTGTGTGTGTGTGTGTGTGTGTGTGTGTGTGTGTGTGTGTGTACTCACCTAGTTGTACTCACCTAGTTGTGTCTGCAGGATCGAGCATTGACTCTTGGATCCCGCCTTTCGAGCATCGGTTGTTTACAGCAATGACTCCTGTCCCATTTCCCTATCATACCTGGTTTTAAAATTATGAATAGTATTTGCTTCCACAACCTGTTCCTGAAGTGCATTCCATTTTTCCACTACTCTCACGCTAAAAGAAAACTTCCTAACATCTCTGTGACTCATCTGAGTTTCAAGCTTCCATCCATGTCCCCTCGTTCTGTTTCTATTCCGTGTGAACATTTCGTCTATATCCACTCTGTCAATCCCTCTGAGTATCTTATACGTTCCTATCATGTCCCCCCTCTCCCTTCTTCTTTCTAGTGTCGTAAGGCACAGTTCCCTCAGGCGCTCCTCATACCCCATCCCTCGTAGCTCTGGGACGAGTCTCGTTGCAAACCTCTGAACCTTTTCCAGTTTCATTATATGCTTCTTCAGATGGGGACTCCATGATGAGGCGGCATACTCTAAGACTGGCCTTACGTAGGCAGTGTAAAGCGCCCTAAATGCCTCCTTACTTAGGTTTCTGAATGATGTTCTAACTTTGCCAGTGTAGAGTACGCTGCTGTCGTTATCCTATTTATATGTGCCTCAGGAGATAGATTAGGTGTTACGTCCGCCCCCAGGTCTCTTTCACACGTCGTTACAGGTAGGCTGTTCCCCTTGATTGTGTACTGTCCCTTAGGTCTCCTATCTCCTAGTCCCATTTCCATAACTTTACATTTGCTCGTGTTGAATTCCAGTAGCCATTTCTCTGACCATCTCTGCAACCTGTTCAGGTCCTCTTGGAGGATCCTGCAATCCTCATCTGTCACAACTCTTCTCATCAACTTTGCGTCGTCCGCAAACATCGACATGTAGGACTCTACGCCTGTAAACATGTCGTTAACATATACAAGAAATAGAATTGGTCCCAGCACCGATCCTTGTGGTACTCCACTTGTTACTGTTCGCCAGTCCGACTTCTCGCCCCTTACCGTAACTCTTTGGCTCCTTCCTGTTAGGTAGTTCCTTATCCATACTAGGACCTTTCCCCCCACCCCCGCCTGCCTCTCGAGCTTGAACAGCAGTCTCATGTGCGGTACTGTATCAAAGGCTTTTTGGAAGTCCAGAAATATGCAGTCTGCCCAACCATCTCTGTCCTGTCTTATCCTCGTTATTTTATCATAGAATTCCAGAAGGTTTGTTAGGCACGATTTCCCTGTCCAGAACCCATGTTGATGTTTGTTCACAAACCTAATGTTCTCCAGGTGTGTAACCAGTCGTAGTCTAATTATTCTTTTCAGTATTTTACAGGGGATGCTTGTCAGTGATACAGGTCTATAGTTAAGTGTCTCCTCCCTATCACCTTTCTTGAAGATCGGCACGACATTTGCCTTCTTCCAGCAACTGGGCAATTCTCCTGACATAAGTGACTCATTAAAGATCATTGCCAGAGGCACGCTGAGGGCCTGTGCTGCTTCTTTTAGTATCCACGGTGATACTTTGTCTGGTTCAACTGCTTTAGTTGCATCTAGAGTTGTCAACTGCTTCATTACCTCCTCTGCTGTCACCTCTATATCTGATAGTCTTTCATCTAGGGTAACCCCTTCCAACAATGGGAGCTGCTCAGGCTCGGTAGTGAACACTCCATGGAAACTGGCATTCAGTGCCTCGCAGATTTCCTTGTCACTTTCAGTATATGCCCCCCTCTGTCTTCCTTAGTCTTGTCACTTGGTCGTTCACCGACATTTTTCTTCTTATATGACTGTGTAGTAACTTAGGTTGTTTTTTCGCTTTGATTGCAATATCGTTCTCATAGTCCCTTTCCGATGTTCGTCTTATGTTAATGTAATCGTTCCTAGCTCTATTGTATCTGATCCTGTTGTCCTCTGTTCTTTGTCTTTTGTACTTCCTCCACTCCCGCCTGCTGGCCATTTTTGCTTCCTGACACTGTCTATTAAACCATGGGTTATTATATTCCTTCTTATTTTTTCCCTTTACCGTTGGTATAAATCTCTCTTCGGCCTCCTGGCATTTCTGTATGACTAGGTCCATCATATCTTGGACTGTTTTTCCTCTAATTTCTTCCTCCCACTGCACTTCACCCAGATAGTCCCTTATCCTCATATAGTCCCCTTTCCTGTAGTCAGCTCTCCTTTCCCAGATCTCTTGTCCCATGGTCATAAGTTTGAATTCCATCATGTAGTCAAAGACTAGGACACAATGGTCACTGGCCCCTAGAGGTATTTCATGCTCTAAATTCTCGATATCTTCTTCGTTCTGGGTGAAAATCAGGTCTAATAGGCTCGGTGCATCTCCTCCTCTTTCCCTTGTGTCTTCCTTCACATGTTGTGTCAGGAAATTCCTGTCTATAACATCTACTAATTTTGCTCCCCACGTTTCGTCCCCTCCATGGGGATTCCTAGATTCCCAATTTATCTCTCCATGATTTAGGTCCCCCATGATCAGCAGCTTCGCTCTCATTCTGTGGGCTAGTGTTGCTGCCTTCTGCAGTTCATCTATACATGCTTTGTTGTTGTCATCATACTCCTGCCTGGGTCTTCTACTGTTTGGTGGGGGATTGTAGATTACCAAGATCACAATCTTCCTCCCATCTACTGTCAGAGTTCCATGTATGAAGCTTGTGCACTCATTGGTAACTCGATTTCCCAGGTCTTCAAACTTCCATTTCCTCTTTATTAGGAGTGCTACTCCCCCTCCCTGTCTCTGTATCCTCTCTTTTCGTATCACCTGGTACCCTTCAGGAAAGATTGCATCTGAGATCATGTCATTAATTTTAGTTTCCACAATTACAACTATGTCAGGATCTGCTTCACTCACTCTTTCTTTTATCTCTTCTGCTTTATTAGATACCCCATCAGCATTGTTGTACCAAACCTTGAGATTCTTCATGGAAACTCTTGTACCAGAGTTCTCCCTTTCTCTGGGGGTCTGGGGGTATCTGGGGGGTGTCTGGGGGGTGACTGGGGGCAGGGGGTATCTGGGGGATCTGGGGGGTGTCTGGGGGATGACTGGGGGCGGGGAGGATCCGGGGGATGTCCGGGGGGATCCGAGGGGTGTCTGGGGGGGTCCGGGGGGTGTATGGGGGGTGAAAGAGGTCAGGAGGGGTGCTTGGGGGGCTACTGAGGGCTGGGCTTCTAGGAAGGTAGGTAGGAGGGTCTGGGGTAGGGCCTGGGTAGATAGGTCTGGAGTAGGAAGGGCATACTGGGTCTGAAGATTAGGGAGGGCATAGAGGGGTTGGGAGATAGCGTAAGGTTGAGAGTCAGATAGAGGTTGTGAGGTTGGGAGGGGGAAGGATAGAGGGGGTGGGGGGAACCTCCCACCCCCCTTGCAAGGGTGGGGGGTCACATGGAAGGAGAGGGGATGAGGAGGGGTGAGGGCTGGGTAGGCTTTGGGTGTTTAGGGGATGAGGGCTGGGTGGGTTCTTGGGGTTGAGGGGATGAGGGCTGGGTGGGTTTTGGGGGTTGAGGGGATGAGGGTTGGGTGGGTTTTGGGGGTTGAGGGGATGAGGGCTGGACGGGTTTTGGGGGTTGAGGTGATGAGGGGGTCCTTGGAATGTGGGATGAATTTGACTGCAGTGGGGTCAGAGGGGTCAAGGGATGTGTTGGGGAGATAAGCAGGGGCGGCTGATTTGGGGAAGGGGTGACCTGAGAAGCAGGAGTGAGCTGGTTAGCATGGGGTGGATTAGCACTGGGGTGTGTAGCTACTCTCAAATGGGAAGAGTTGTATTGTTGTTTGCTTGCTCTGTGGGCAATCTGTTCCTCCTTCAACATGAATTTGTCAATATATACGTTGTAGTAATTTTCGCTACCTCTGAGTAAGTGTTTGTGATGTAGTATGTAATCCACTGCCTCTTCGTTAGTGAACTGTACCAGGACAGGTCGTTTCCTGTTACAGTTGTATGGTCCAATGCGTCGTTGGACTTGCACCTCATTCCCTGCCATCTGGGCTCTCATGTCTCTCAAGATCCCCTGTAGCTCCAAATCCTCAATCTCCATCCTTTCCTGCCTCGATGGTGCCCTGGCTTCAAGCAATCCGTGGATTATGATTGTCCTCTTTCTCAGTTCAGGGTCATGCTGGTGGCCCTCTCCCTGGCTGACCCCCACCCCTCCCACACCCGCTACTCCACCTACTACTACTCCTCCTTCCCCTGCCAAGCTTCCCTTATTCCTGCCAAATTCATTAGTAAGCTTAGATATTTCTCCTTGCCATTCTACCCTGCTCTTCGTGATTTCCTCTTGAATATAATCCATAAACTCTTGTTTGAATCTTTGAACCTCGTCCTGTATCTTATTAAAGACTTCACTTTTAATCCCCTGGATTAGATCACCTATCCAAACATCCCTCTTCTCTACAAATTTCCCAGTCATCTTCTCCACAAACCTATCTTCTTCCTCAATCATAATACTGTTGGACCTAGACACCTTCTTGACCTAGTCATTGCTATAATCCAACCTTACCCACAGGGGTTCCAAGTATCTTACCGTCCTGCTAACACAATAGGTGAGTGAATCTCCAATCGTCCTCCCACGTGGTGGTAGAAGGGTTGCTGCCGGAGGTGAGGTCACGCGGTCAGAGGCGATGAGGTCTGCTCCACACTACACACTGCCACAGTACTTCCTCAACTATTTTGAATTACGCTATTTAAACTGTTTTTCTTCACTACCTTATGGCTTTGGTCAAAACACAAGGTTTTTTCATTCACTTGTACACACTTTTTCACTTCGAAGTTGCCTGATTACCCCTCCCACTCCACTAGTGAACCAGGAGCTCCCAACCCACGTCCACCCAACACGATGGTCACAAGAGAAGTGTCTTGTGTGTGTGTGTGTGTGTGTGTGTGTGTGTACTCACCTAGTTGTACTCACCTAGTTGTGTTTGCGGGGGTTGAGCTCTGGCTCTTTGGTCCCGCCTCTCAACCGTCAATCAACAGGTGTACAGATTCCTGAGCCTATCGGGCTCTGTCATATCTACACTTGAAACTGTGTATGGAGTCAGCCTCCACCACATCACCCCCTAATGCATTCCATTTGTCAACCACTCTGACACTAAAAAAGTTCTTTCTAATATCTCTGTGGCTCATTTGGGCACTCAGTTTCCACCTGTGTCCCCTTGTGCGTGTTCCCCTTGTGTTAAATAGACTGTCTTTATCTACCCTATCAATCCCCTTCAGAATCTTGAATGTGGTGATCATGTCCCCCCTAACTCTTCTGTCTTCCAGCGAAGTGAGGTTTAATTCCCGTAGTCTCTCCTCGTAGCTCATACCTCTCAGCTCGGGTACTAGTCTGGTGGCAAACCTTTGAACCTTTTCCAGTTTAGTCTTATCCTTGACTAGATATGGACTCCATGCTGGGGCTGCATACTCCAGGATTGGCCTGACATATGTGGTATACAAAGTTCTGAATGATTCTTTACACAAGTTTCTGAATGCCGTTCGTATGTTGGCCAACCTGGCATATGCCGCTGATGTTATCCGCTTGATATGTGCTGCAGGAGACAGGTCTGGCGTGATATCAACCCCCAAGTCTTTTTCCTTCTCTGACTCCTGAAGAATTTCCTCTCCCAGATGATACCTTGTATCTGGCCTCCTGCTCCCTACACCTATCTTCATTACATTACATTTGGTTGGGTTAAACTCTAACAACTCTAACTGTGTGTGTACTCACCTATATGTACTCACCTATATGTGCTTGCAGGATCGAGCATTGACTCTTGGATCCCGCCTTTCTAGCTATCGGTTGTTTACAGCAATGACTCCTGTCCCATTTCCCTATCATACCTAGTTTTAAAAGTATGAATAGTATTTGCTTCCACAACCTGTTCCCCAAGTGCATTCCATTTTTCTACTACTCTCACGCTAAAAGAAAACTTCCTAACATCTCTGTGACTCATCTGAGTTTCCAGTTTACACCCATGTCCCCTCGTTCTGTTATTATTACGTGTGAACATTTGATCTATTTCCACTTTGTCAATTCCCCTGAGTATTTTATATGTCCCTATCATATCTCCTCTCTCCCTTCTTTTCTCTAGTGTCGTAAGGTTCAGTTCCTTCAGCCGCTCTTCATATCCCATCCCTCGTAGCTCTGGGACAAGCCTCGTCGCAAACCTCTGAACCTTCTCCAGTTTCTTTATGTGTTTCTTCAGGTGGGGGCTCCATGATGGCGCGGCATACTCTAAGACGGGTCTCACGTAGGCAGTGTAAAGCGCCCTAAAAGCTTCCTCATTTAGGTTTCTGAATGAAGTTCTAATTTTCGCCAGTGTAGAGTACGCTGCTGTCGTTATCCTACTTATATGTGCCTCAGGAGTTAGATTAGGTGTCACATGCACTCCCAGGTCTCTTTCTCGAATCGTTACAGGTAGGCTGTTCCCCTTCATTGTGTACTGTCCCTTTGGTCTCCTGTCACCTGATCCCATTTCCATAACTTTACATTTACTGGTGTTAAACTCCAGTAGCCATTTCTCTGACCATCTCTGCAGCCTGTTTAAGTCCTCTTGGAGGATCCTACAATCCTCGTCTGTCACAACTCTTCTCATTAATTTTGCGTCATCTGCAAACATCGACATGTATGATTCCACTCCTGTAAACATATCATTTACGTAAATTAGAAAGAGGATTGGTCCCAGCACCGATCCTTGAGGTACTCCACTTGTTACTGTTCGCCAGTCCGACTTTTCGCCCCTTACCATTACCCTCTGGCTCCTTCCTGTTAGGTAGTTCTTCACCCATACTAGGGCCTTTCCGCTTACTCCTGCCTGCCTCTCAAGTTTGTATAGCAGTCTCATGTGCGGTACCGTATCAAAGGCCTTTTGGCAGTCAAGAAATATGCAGTCTGCCCAGCCTTCTCTGTCCTGCCTTATCCTTGTTACTTTATCATAGAATTCTAAAAGGTTTGTTAGGCATGATTTCCCTGTCCAGAACCCATGTTGGTGCTTGTTTACAAACCCAATGCTCTCCAGGTGCTCAACAAGTCTTAGCCTAATTATTCTTTCAAGTATTTTGCAGGGGATGCTTGTCAGTGATACGGGTCTGTAGTTAAGTGCCTCCTCCCTATCCCCCTTTTGAAAATCGGTACGACATTTGCCTCCTTCCAGCAACTGGGCAATTCTCCCGACATAAGTGACTCATTGAAGATCATTGCCAGAGGCACGCTGAGAGCCTGCGCTGCCTCTTTAAGTATCCACGGTGATACTTTGTCTGGTCCAACAGCTTTATTTGCATCCAGTGTTGTCAACTGTTTCATTACATCCTCTGCTGTCACCTCTATATCTGATAGTCTTTCATCTTGGGTAATCTCTTCTAACAATGTGTGTGTGTGTGTGTGTGTGTGTGTGTGTGTGTGTGTGCGTGTGTGTGTGTATGTGTGTGTGTGTTTGTGTGTGTGTGTGTGTGTGTTGTGTGTGCGTGTGTGTGTGTGTGTGTGTGTGTGTGTGTGTGTGTGTGTGTGTGTGTGTGTTTGTGTGTGTACTCACCTAGTTGTGCTTGAGGGGGTTGAGCTCTGGCTCTTTGGCCTCGCCTCTCAACTGTCAATCAACTGATGTAAAGATTCCTGAGCATACCGAGTTCAGGGCCTCGGTGCCATCTACATTCCAGGTGCCGAACTATAGCAGTTGACCCTCCCATTAATCGTAGTTTCCCATCTTCTAGTCTACTGTGCTGGAAGGTGACGAGTAACCAGGGACAGGTGATGGTAGTCAGTGAAGTCGAGACAGTGGAAGAGTACTTGCGTTGGCTTGAAGATACTAGACAAATGGGCTAGGTTAGCGCTGTGAACTTCACTCCTGGAAGGTAGTAGCCAGTGGGGCTAGGTGAACGCTGTGGTGGAGCGCTGTAGATTTCATTCCTGGAAGGTACTAGCCAGTGGGGCTAGTTGCGCAGTGCTGACTTTGCTGATTGAGCGTACCAGCGAGTGCGCTACGGAGGGGGGCTCTTGAAGGCTTCTCCATAACTGCTGCTAGCGTAAGGGCTTGTGGTGCGTTGAAGACCTTGTCAGAGGAATATAGTGCCCGTCATCCGTGAAGCTATCTAGTGTGAGGGCTAGTGACGCCGCTCTGGATGACCTCACATACACTTGTAAATATTAATAGTGAAGAGCAATAATAACGGTTTAAGTGCTATTTTATTTATTTACCTTAAACAGTAAACTATATTTCCACAAAGGATAGGATCCTCTGAACCTAGAGGTTCCGGGAGGCCTTCACAATCGAACAGGGTAAGGTCACTGTGCTAGGAGAGAGGGCAGTAAACCAGGCGGCCTTGGAAGGATTTGAAATTACGAGAGTTAAGGTCAAGAGATTTGGATGTGAGAAAGGCTGTTGGTCTAGAGGGGTTCTCACCATGGGTATTGAAAGAGAGTGCAGAGGCACTTTGCTTGCCGCTCTCCATAGTGTATAGTAGGTCACTGGAAACGGGAGACCTACCAGAAACATGGAATACGGCTAATGTGGTCCCATTATACAAAAAAGGTGACAGACAATAGACACTGAACTACAGGCCAGTGTCCTTGACTTGTATACCATGCAAAGTATACATGGTATACTTTTAGGGTATGGAGACGATCGTGAGGAAAAACCTAGTACCACATCTGGAGAGAAGGGACTTCGTGACAAATCGCCAACATGGGTTCAGGGAGGGTAAATCTTGCCTATTGGCTTAATAGAATTGTACGACCAGGTGTCAAAGATCAAGCAAGAAAGAGAAGGCTGGGAGCATTTTCTTGGATTGTCGGAAAGCTTTTGACACAGTACCCCATAAGAGGCCGGTATATAAGCTGGAGTGACAGGCAGGAGTAACTGGTAAGGTGCTCCAGTGGATAAGGGAGTACCTAAGCAATAGAAAGCAAATAGTTAGTGATGTGTGAGACCTCAGATCGGCGTGAATTCACAAGTGGAGTCCCACAGGGCTCTATACTCGGTCCTATCTTGTTTCTGATATACGTAAATGATCTAGAGGAGGGGATAGACTCATTTCTCTCAATGTTTGCTGACGATGCCAAAATTATGAGAAGGATTAAGACAGAGGAGGACTACTTGAGTCTTCAAGAAGACTTAAACAAACTGAAGGAATGGTCGAACAAATGGTTGTTAGACTTTAACCCAAGCAAATGTATGTAATGAAGGTAGGTGTAGGGAGCAGGAGGCCAGATACAAGGTATCATTTGGGTGATGAAATTCTTGAAGAGTCACAGAGAGAAAAAAACTTGGTGGTTGAAATCACGTCAGATCTGTCCAGTGATGCCCATATCAAGAGGATAACATCAGCGGAATATGCCAGGTTGGCCATCATATGAACGGTACTCAGAAACTTGTGTAAGGAAAAATTTAGAACTTTTTATACCACATATGTCAGACCAATCCTGGAGTATGCAGCCCCAGCATGAAGTCCATATCTAGTCAAGCATAAGACTAAACTAGAAAAAGTTCAAAGGTTTACAACCAGACTAGAATCCGAACTGAGAGGTATGAGCTACGAGGAGAGACTACGGGAATTAAACCTCACGTCGCTGGAAGACAGAAGAGTTAGGGGGACACGATCACCACATACAAGATTCTCAAATGATTTGATAGGGGAAGGTAGAGACAGGGTATTTAACACAAGGGGCAGACGCACTAGGGGTCACAGGTGTAAATTGAGTGCCCAAATGAGCCATTGAGACGTTAGAAAGAATTTTTCCAGTGTCAGAGTAGTAGACAAATGGAATGCACTAGAAAGTGATGTGGCTGACTCCATACACAGCTTCAAGTGTAGATATGATAGAGTCCAGTAGGCTTAGGAACCTGTACATTAGTTAACTGACAGTTGAGAGGCGGGACCAAAGAGCCAGAGCTCAAACCCTGCAAACATAACTAGGTAAGTACACACACACACACATATATATATATATATATATATATATATATATATATATATATATATATATATATATATATATATATATATATATTGTGACGGGAAAGTGTTGGAGTGTTGATGTTTGGCAGTCCTCCAATGGCAGGTGTCAATGCCTGGTCACACTTACAAAAAAAAAGATAGACTGCTTGCCTGTTGTCTGTGGTAAGTTAGAAAGAGGAACACGTAAAACACAAAGTATGAACAATGAAACTTTAATATTTACTTTAAACATAAATGAAAATAAAGACAAGTCCCGTGGCAATGAAAAGTGAAATTTAAATAACAAAGATAAATGCAAAAACACAATAGATAAAATGGTAATGGTAAAATGGTGCTGAGAATATTGGCTATAGCTGAGACCTCCCTTAGTATAAAAAAGCCAGAGAGTTTAGTATGCCTGAGAGAGATGTCAACTCTTAGAGCACAAAGAATATTCTGGAGTTGATGGGTGGTCCAAGTTCAGACATCGACTCGGGTAGATGGCGCCGAGGTGCAGTGTGCAGGTGTGCGGTCGGTGAGTCACCAATCAGGAGCAGGCAGGCTGGGATGGGTAGTTGGCTGGTTGATGATGAGCCGGCGTGGAGGGTGTGTGGAGTAGGGGGGGTTTAGGGTACGTTTTGCCTCCTGGTCAAAACGTTTTGTGCTACCGGTGGACGTATCTTGAATGTAGCATCTTATACTTGCAGACTTAACGTAACTTTAGGTAGGGAAGAGCAGGCTCAATCTCTCTTGAAAGAGATTATCATCACAACTCTCCCCCGAAGCCTGCAGTTCCGGGTGAAGTTACGTCTTCAGGTGGTAGAGTGATAGGTGGAGCAGCCTCTACCTCATAGACTCTGGAGAGGGCGTCTGCTATGATGTTGTCAGAACCCTTGATGTAGAAGATCTCCAGGTTGAAATTCTGCAGATATAAAGCCCATCGTAGAAGCCGTTGATTGTTGAATTGGGCTTGCTGCAGGAAGCGTAAGGGATTGTGGTCCGAGTAGATGATGGTAGACCGAGTACCTTGCAGGTACAGTTCGAAGTGCTGCACGTTCAGGATGATGGAGAGGAGCTCCTTTTCGAGCGTGCTGTAGTTCCTCTGGTGTGGTTCTAACTTGTAGCTGTAGTAGCTAACAGGTAGAATCTCCTCGCCTCGTTGTTGCATCAGGACGCCCCCGATGCCAGTACCACTGGCGCCGACATGGAGGATGAAAGGCTTCGTGATATCTGGCGAGGCGAGAATGGGATTAGAACAGAGCAGGAATTTAAGTTGTTCAAAAGCAATGGTTTGCTGAATGGTCCAATGATACCGTTGCTTGGAGCTGGTTAAAGTGATCAATGGTGTCGCCACCGTACTAAAATTCTTCACAAACCTACGGTAGTAGGAGGCAAGACCAAGGAAGCGCAGGAGCTGCTTCCTGGTGGTAGGCTGTGGGTAATGCTGGATGGCTTGGGTATGTATGTTTAACGGAGTTAACGGAGCTATGCTGCCACTCCCTATCTCATGGCCAAGATAATGCACTTTACCTTTGGCAAAGGTGGACTTGCCCAAGTTGATGGTGAGGCCGGCTGTCAGGAGCTTGGCAAACAATCGTTGCAGCTGGAGCAGATGTTCGCTCCAGGTGTTGGTTGCCACAACAATATCATCCAAGTAGGCGTAGGTGTTATCTAAGCCCTGGATGACGCGGTTGACAGCTCACTGAAAGGTGGCCGGGGCATTACATAGTCCAAATGGAAGGAGTTCGTATCTGTAAAGGCCAAAAGGAGTGGTAAAGGTAGATATTTCCTTAGCTCGCTCCATCAAACATACTTGGTAATATCCTTTGAATAAGTCCAGCTTCGATAGGTACCGCGCATGACCAATGGCGTCAAGGATGTCATCTATTCTAGGTAAGGGGTACGCATCCTTGACAGTCACAAGATTCAATTTCCGATAGTCGGTACATAACCTCACCTTACCATGCGGTTTCGGCACCAAGATGCAGGGTGAGGCCCAAGGGGACTCACAAGGGGTGGCCACCCCTTAATCCAGGAGGTACTGTACCTCAGCACGCATGACTTCCTTCTTACTCGGGCTGATTCGGTAGAAAGGTTGACGAATCGGCCGGGTGTCGGGGAGTAGTTGGATGTCGTGCTGAACCACATTACACTCCTGTGGATCATCGCTGAACAACTTCTGATGTTCCTTGAAGATTCTGATGAGAAGAGCACAATTACTGTACTGCAAATAGGTATGAAGATTAGTAAGGATTTCCGAGTTGGAAAGCACTGACTCAGTGTTAGTGCTTTCGGGAGAAGCAGGGAAGGTTTCACTGTGGAGGTATGGACCTCCATAGTCGAAAAACAATCCATGAAAACTTGGCTTATTAGGCAAATTGGGCCTTGCATAGTAGGCTGAGAAGTGCGTTCTGGCTACTAGGTACGACATTTATATATATATATATGTATATATATATATATATATATATATATATATATATATATATATATATATATATATATATATATATATATATATATATATATATATGTATATATATATGTATATATATATATATATATATATATATATATATATATATATATATATATATATATATATATATGTCGTACCTAGTAGCCAGAACTCACTTCTCAGCCTACTATTCAAGGCCCGATTTGCCTAATAAGCCAAGTTTTCCTGAATTAATATATTTACTATAATTTTTTTCTTATGAAATGATAAAGCAACCCTTTTCTCTATGTATGAGGTCAATTTTTTTTTATTGGAGTTAAAATTAACGTAGATATATGACCGAACCTAACCAACCCTACCTAACCTAACCTAACCTATATTTATAGGTAAGGTTAGGTTAGGTAGCCAAAAAAAGCTAGGTTAGGTTAGGTTAGGTAGACGAAAAAACATTAATTCATGAAAACTTGGCTTATTAGGCAAATCGGGCCTTGAATAGTAGGCTGAGAAGTGCGTTCTGGCTATTAGGTACGACATATATATATATATATATATATATATATATATATATATATATATATATATATATATATATATATATATATATATATATAACTTTAGAACACTTTCCCACCAGGAGACTCGAACCCTAGCCAGCACAGAAGCCTTCTAGCAACTGGCATAACAGGTACGCCTTAACCCGCTCCACCACCCGCTCAGACCCTTAAAAGAGATGGTAATTTCGGAGTATTTAAATACACCAAAGATCACCACCTCCCAAGAGCACTAGAGCAAGTGAGGGGTCATTTAGACGTTAATTTCATCAAGTCCCTGTTAATATGGGAAGACACAGTGTCTATGCTTAAGGCACAACTCTCCTAAACACGAGAGTGAAGTATAGAACTTTAGAACACTTTCCCACCAGGAGACTCGAACCCTAGCCAGCACAGAAGCCTTCCAGCAACTGGCATAACAGGTACGCCTTAACCCGCTCCACCACCCGCTCAGACCCTTAAAAGAGATGGTAATTTCGGAGTATTTAAATACACCAAAGATCACCACCTCCCAAGAGCACTAGAGCAAGTGAGGGGTCATTTAGACGTTAATTTCATCAAGTCCCTGTTAATATGGGAAGACACAGTGTCTATGCTTAAGGCACAACTCTCCTAAACACGAGAGTGAAGTATAGAACTTTAGAACACTTTCCCACCAGGAGACTCGAACCCTAGCCAGCACAGAAGCCTTCCAGCAACTGGCATAACAGGTACGCCTTAACCCGCTCCACCACCCGCTCAGACCCTTAAAAGAGATGGTAATTTCGGAGTATTTAAATACACCAAAGATCACCACCTCCCAAGAGCACTAGAGCAAGTGAGGGGTCATTTAGACGTTAATTTCATCAAGTCCCTGTTAATATGGGAAGACACAGTGTCTATGCTTAAGGCACAACTCTCCTAAACACGAGAGTGAAGTATAGAACTTTAGAACACTTTCCCACCAGGAGACTCGAACCCTAGCCAGCACAGAAGCCTTCCAGCAACTGGCATAACAGGTACGCCTTAACCCGCTCCACCACCCGCTCAGACCCTTAAAAGAGATGGTAATTTCGGAGTATTTAAATACACCAAAGATCACCACCTCCCAAGAGCACTAGAGCAAGTGAGGGGTCATTTAGACGTTAATTTCATCAAGTCCCTGTTAATATGGGAAGACACAGTGTCTATGCTTAAGGCACAACTCTCCTAAACACGAGAGTGAAGTATAGAACTTTAGAACACTTTCCCACCAGGAGACTCGAACCCTAGCCAGCACAGAAGCCTTCCAGCAACTGGCATAACAGGTACGCCTTAACCCGCTCCACCACCCGCTCAGACCCTTAAAAGAGATGGTAATTTCGGAGTATTTAAATACACCAAAGATCACCACCTCCCAAGAGCACTAGAGCAAGTGAGGGGTCATTTAGACGTTAATTTCATCAAGTCCCTGTTAATATGGGAAGACACAGTGTCTATGCTTAAGGCACAACTCTCCTAAACACGAGAGTGAAGTATAGAACTTTAGAACACTTTCCCACCAGGAGACTCGAACCCTAGCCAGCACAGAAGCCTTCCAGCAACTGGCATAACAGGTACGCCTTAACCCGCTCCACCACCCGCTCAGACCCTTAAAAGAGATGGTAATTTCGGAGTATTTAAATACACCAAAGATCACCACCTCCCAAGAGCACTAGAGCAAGTGAGGGGTCATTTAGACGTTAATTTCATCAAGTCCCTGTTAATATGGGAAGACACAGTGTCTATGCTTAAGGCACAACTCTCCTAAACACGAGAGTGAAGTATAGAACTTTAGAACACTTTCCCACCAGGAGACTCGAACCCTAGCCAGCACAGAAGCCTTCCAGCAACTGGCATAACAGGTACGCCTTAACCCGCTCCACCACCCGCTCAGACCCTTAAAAGAGATGGTAATTTCGGAGTATTTAAATACACCAAAGATCACCACCTCCCAAGAGCACTAGAGCAAGTGAGGGGTCATTTAGACGTTAATTTCATCAAGTCCCTGTTAATATGGGAAGACACAGTGTCTATGCTTAAGGCACAACTCTCCTAAACACGAGAGTGAAGTATAGAACTTTAGAACACTTTCCCACCAGGAGACTCGAACCCTAGCCAGCACAGAAGCCTTCCAGCAACTGGCATAACAGGTACGCCTTAACCCGCTCCACCACCCGCTCAGACCCTTAAAAGAGATGGTAATTTCGGAGTATTTAAATACACCAAAGATCACCACCTCCCAAGAGCACTAGAGCAAGTGAGGGGTCATTTAGACGTTAATTTCATCAAGTCCCTGTTAATATGGGAAGACACAGTGTCTATGCTTAAGGCACAACTCTCCTAAACACGAGAGTGAAGTATAGAACTTTAGAACACTTTCCCACCAGGAGACTCGAACCCTAGCCAGCACAGAAGCCTTCCAGCAACTGGCATAACAGGTACGCCTTAACCCGCTCCACCACCCGCTCAGACCCTTAAAAGAGATGGTAATTTCGGAGTATTTAAATACACCAAAGATCACCACCTCCCAAGAGCACTAGAGCAAGTGAGGGGTCATTTAGACGTTAATTTCATCAAGTCCCTGTTAATATGGGAAGACACAGTGTCTATGCTTAAGGCACAACTCTCCTAAACACGAGAGTGAAGTATAGAACTTTAGAACACTTTCCCACCAGGAGACTCGAACCCTAGCCAGCACAGAAGCCTTCCAGCAACTGGCATAACAGGTACGCCTTAACCCGCTCCACCACCCGCTCAGACCCTTAAAAGAGATGGTAATTTCGGAGTATTTAAATACACCAAAGATCACCACCTCCCAAGAGCACTAGAGCAAGTGAGGGGTCATTTAGACGTTAATTTCATCAAGTCCCTGTTAATATGGGAAGGCACAGTGTCTATGCTTAAGGCACAACTCTCCTAAACACGAGAGTGAAGTATAGAACTTTAGAACACTTTCCCACCAGGAGACTCGAACTCTAGCCAGCACAGAAGCCTTCCAGCAACTGGCATAACAGGTACGCCTTAACCCGCTCCACCACCCGCTCAGACCCTTAAAAGAGATGGTAATTTCGGAGTATTTAAATACACCAAAGATCACCACCTCCCAAGAGCACTAGAGCAAGTGAGGGGTCATTTAGACGTTAATTTCATCAAGTCCCTGTTAATATGGGAAGACACAGTGTCTATGCTTAAGGCACAACTCTCCTAAACACGAGAGTGAAGTATAGAACTTTAGAACACTTTCCCACCAGGAGACTCGAACCCTAGCCAGCACAGAAGCCTTCCAGCAACTGGCATAACAGGTACGCCTTAACCCGCTCCACCACCCGCTCAGACCCTTAAAAGAGATGGTAATTTCGGAGTATTTAAATACACCAAAGATCACCACCTCCCAAGAGCACTAGAGCAAGTGAGGGGTCATTTAGACGTTAATTTCATCAAGTCCCTGTTAATATGGGAAGACACAGTGTCTATGCTTAAGGCACAACTCTCCTAAACACGAGAGTGAAGTATAGAACTTTAGAACACTTTCCCACCAGGAGACTCGAACCCTAGCCAGCACAGAAGCCTTCCAGCAACTGGCATAACAGGTACGCCTTAACCCGCTCCACCACCCGCTCAGACCCTTAAAAGAGATGGTAATTTCGGAGTATTTAAATACACCAAAGATCACCACCTCCCAAGAGCACTAGAGCAAGTGAGGGGTCATTTAGACGTTAATTTCATCAAGTCCCTGTTAATATGGGAAGACACAGTGTCTATGCTTAAGGCACAACTCTCCTAAACACGAGAGTGAAGTATAGAACTTTAGAACACTTTCCCACCAGGAGACTCGAACCCTAGCCAGCACAGAAGCCTTCCAGCAACTGGCATAACAGGTACGCCTTAACCCGCTCCACCACCCGCTCAGACCCTTAAAAGAGATGGTAATTTCGGAGTATTTAAATACACCAAAGATCACCACCTCCCAAGAGCACTAGAGCAAGTGAGGGGTCATTTAGACGTTAATTTCATCAAGTCCCTGTTAATATGGGAAGACACAGTGTCTATGCTTAAGGCACAACTCTCCTAAACACGAGAGTGAAGTATAGAACTTTAGAACACTTTCCCACCAGGAGACTCGAACCCTAGCCAGCACAGAAGCCTTCCAGCAACTGGCATAACAGGTACGCCTTAACCCGCTCCACCACCCGCTCAGACCCTTAAAAGAGATGGTAATTTCGGAGTATTTAAATACACCAAAGATCACCACCTCCCAAGAGCACTAGAGCAAGTGAGGGGTCATTTAGACGTTAATTTCATCAAGTCCCTGTTAATATGGGAAGACACAGTGTCTATGCTTAAGGCACAACTCTCCTAAACACGAGAGTGAAGTATAGAACTTTAGAACACTTTCCCACCAGGAGACTCGAACCCTAGCCAGCACAGAAGCCTTCCAGCAACTGGCATAACAGGTACGCCTTAACCCGCTCCACCACCCGCTCAGACCCTTAAAAGAGATGGTAATTTCGGAGTATTTAAATACACCAAAGATCACCACCTCCCAAGAGCACTAGAGCAAGTGAGGGGTCATTTAGACGTTAATTTCATCAAGTCCCTGTTAATATGGGAAGACACAGTGTCTATGCTTAAGGCACAACTCTCCTAAACACGAGAGTGAAGTATAGAACTTTAGAACACTTTCCCACCAGGAGACTCGAACCCTAGCCAGCACAGAAGCCTTCCAGCAACTGGCATAACAGGTACGCCTTAACCCGCTCCACCACCCGCTCAGACCCTTAAAAGAGATGGTAATTTCGGAGTATTTAAATACACCAAAGATCACCACCTCCCAAGAGCACTAGAGCAAGTGAGGGGTCATTTAGACGTTAATTTCATCAAGTCCCTGTTAATATGGGAAGACACAGTGTCTATGCTTAAGGCACAACTCTCCTAAACACGAGAGTGAAGTATAGAACTTTAGAACACTTTCCCACCAGGAGACTCGAACCCTAGCCAGCACAGAAGCCTTCCAGCAACTGGCATAACAGGTACGCCTTAACCCGCTCCACCACCCGCTCAGACCCTTAAAAGAGATGGTAATTTCGGAGTATTTAAATACACCAAAGATCACCACCTCCCAAGAGCACTAGAGCAAGTGAGGGGTCATTTAGACGTTAATTTCATCAAGTCCCTGTTAATATGGGAAGACACAGTGTCTATGCTTAAGGCACAACTCTCCTAAACACGAGAGTGAAGTATAGAACTTTAGAACACTTTCCCACCAGGAGACTCGAACCCTAGCCAGCACAGAAGCCTTCCAGCAACTGGCATAACAGGTACGCCTTAACCCGCTCCACCACCCGCTCAGACCCTTAAAAGAGATGGTAATTTCGGAGTATTTAAATACACCAAAGATCACCACCTCCCAAGAGCACTAGAGCAAGTGAGGGGTCATTTAGACGTTAATTTCATCAAGTCCCTGTTAATATGGGAAGACACAGTGTCTATGCTTAAGGCACAACTCTCCTAAACACGAGAGTGAAGTATAGAACTTTAGAACACTTTCCCACCAGGAGACTCGAACCCTAGCCAGCACAGAAGCCTTCCAGCAACTGGCATAACAGGTACGCCTTAACCCGCTCCACCACCCGCTCAGACCCTTAAAAGAGATGGTAATTTCGGAGTATTTAAATACACCAAAGATCACCACCTCCCAAGAGCACTAGAGCAAGTGAGGGGTCATTTAGACGTTAATTTCATCAAGTCCCTGTTAATATGGGAAGACACAGTGTCTATGCTTAAGGCACAACTCTCCTAAACACGAGAGTGAAGTATAGAACTTTAGAACACTTTCCCACCAGGAGACTCGAACCCTAGCCAGCACAGAAGCCTTCCAGCAACTGGCATAACAGGTACGCCTTAACCCGCTCCACCACCCGCTCAGACCCTTAAAAGAGATGGTAATTTCGGAGTATTTAAATACACCAAAGATCACCACCTCCCAAGAGCACTAGAGCAAGTGAGGGGTCATTTAGACGTTAATTTCATCAAGTCCCTGTTAATATGGGAAGACACAGTGTCTATGCTTAAGGCACAACTCTCCTAAACACGAGAGTGAAGTATAGAACTTTAGAACACATTCCCACCAGGAGACTCGAACCCTAGCCAGCACAGAAGCCTTCCAGCAACTGGCATAACAGGTACGCCTTAACCCGCTCCACCACCCGCTCAGACCCTTAAAAGAGATGGTAATTTCGGAGTATTTAAATACACCAAAGATCACCACCTCCCAAGAGCACTAGAGCAAGTGAGGGGTCATTTAGACGTTAATTTCATCAAGTCCCTGTTAATATGGGAAGACACAGTGTCTATGCTTAAGGCACAACTCTCCTAAACACGAGAGTGAAGTATAGAACTTTAGAACACTTTCCCACCAGGAGACTCGAACTCTAGCCAGCACAGAAGCCTTCCAGCAACTGGCATAACAGGTACGCCTTAACCCGCTCCACCACCCGCTCAGACCCTTAAAAGAGATGGTAATTTCGGAGTATTTAAATACACCAAAGATCACCACCTCCCAAGAGCACTAGAGCAAGTGAGGGGTCATTTAGACGTTAATTTCATCAAGTCCCTGTTAATATGGGAAGACACAGTGTCTATGCTTAAGGCACAACTCTCCTAAACACGAGAGTGAAGTATAGAACTTTAGAACACTTTCCCACCAGGAGACTCGAACCCTAGCCAGCACAGAAGCCTTCCAGCAACTGGCATAACAGGTACGCCTTAACCCGCTCCACCACCCGCTCAGACCCTTAAAAGAGATGGTAATTTCGGAGTATTTAAATACACCAAAGATCACCACCTCCCAAGAGCACTAGAGCAAGTGAGGGGTCATTTAGACGTTAATTTCATCAAGTCCCTGTTAATATGGGAAGACACAGTGTCTATGCTTAAGGCACAACTCTCCTAAACACGAGAGTGAAGTATAGAACTTTAGAACACTTTCCCACCAGGAGACTCGAACCCTAGCCAGCACAGAAGCCTTCCAGCAACTGGCATAACAGGTACGCCTTAACCCGCTCCACCACCCGCTCAGACCCTTAAAAGAGATGGTAATTTCGGAGTATTTAAATACACCAAAGATCACCACCTCCCAAGAGCACTAGAGCAAGTGAGGGGTCATTTAGACGTTAATTTCATCAAGTCCCTGTTAATATGGGAAGACACAGTGTCTATGCTTAAGGCACAACTCTCCTAAACACGAGAGTGAAGTATAGAACTTTAGAACACTTTCCCACCAGGAGACTCGAACCCTAGCCAGCACAGAAGCCTTCCAGCAACTGGCATAACAAGTACGCCTTAACCCGCTCCACCACCCGCTCAGACCCTTAAAAGAGATGGTAATTTCGGAGTATTTAAATACACCAAAGATCACCACCTCCCAAGAGCACTAGAGCAAGTGAGGGGTCATTTAGACGTTAATTTCATCAAGTCCCTGTTAATATGGGAAGACACAGTGTCTATGCTTAAGGCACAACTCTCCTAAACACGAGAGTGAAGTATAGAACTTTAGAACACTTTCCCACCAGGAGACTCGAACCCTAGCCAGCACAGAAGCCTTCCAGCAACTGGCATAACAGGTACGCCTTAACCCGCTCCACCACCCGCTCAGACCCTTAAAAGAGATGGTAATTTCGGAGTATTTAAATACACCAAAGATCACCACCTCCCAAGAGCACTAGAGCAAGTGAGGGGTCATTTAGACGTTAATTTCATCAAGTCCCTGTTAATATGGGAAGACACAGTGTCTATGCTTAAGGCACAACTCTCCTAAACACGAGAGTGAAGTATAGAACTTTAGAACACTTTCCCACCAGGAGACTCGAACCCTAGCCAGCACAGAAGCCTTCCAGCAACTGGCATAACAGGTACGCCTTAACCCGCTCCACCACCCGCTCAGACCCTTAAAAGAGATGGTAATTTCGGAGTATTTAAATACACCAAAGATCACCACCTCCCAAGAGCACTAGAGCAAGTGAGGGGTCATTTAGACGTTAATTTCATCAAGTCCCTGTTAATATGGGAAGACACAGTGTCTATGCTTAAGGCACAACTCTCCTAAACACGAGAGTGAAGTATAGAACTTTAGAACACTTTCCCACCAGGAGACTCGAACCCTAGCCAGCACAGAAGCCTTCCAGCAACTGGCATAACAGGTACGCCTTAACCCGCTCCACCACCCGCTCAGACCCTTAAAAGAGATGGTAATTTCGGAGTATTTAAATACACCAAAGATCACCACCTCCCAAGAGCACTAGAGCAAGTGAGGGGTCATTTAGACGTTAATTTCATCAAGTCCCTGTTAATATGGGAAGACACAGTGTCTATGCTTAAGGCACAACTCTCCTAAACACGAGAGTGAAGTATAGAACTTTAGAACACTTTCCCACCAGGAGACTCGAACCCTAGCCAGCACAGAAGCCTTCCAGCAACTGGCATAACAGGTACGCCTTAACCCGCTCCACCACCCGCTCAGACCCTTAAAAGAGATGGTAATTTCGGAGTATTTAAATACACCAAAGATCACCACCTCCCAAGAGCACTAGAGCAAGTGAGGGGTCATTTAGACGTTAATTTCATCAAGTCCCTGTTAATATGGGAAGACACAGTGTCTATGCTTAAGGCACAACTCTCCTAAACACGAGAGTGAAGTATAGAACTTTAGAACACTTTCCCACCAGGAGACTCGAACCCTAGCCAGCACAGAAGCCTTCCAGCAACTGGCATAACAGGTACGCCTTAACCCGCTCCACCACCCGCTCAGACCCTTAAAAGAGATGGTAATTTCGGAGTATTTAAATACACCAAAGATCACCACCTCCCAAGAGCACTAGAGCAAGTGAGGGGTCATTTAGACGTTAATTTCATCAAGTCCCTGTTAATATGGGAAGACACAGTGTCTATGCTTAAGGCACAACTCTCCTAAACACGAGAGTGAAGTATAGAACTTTAGAACACTTTCCCACCAGGAGACTCGAACCCTAGCCAGCACAGAAGCCTTCCAGCAACTGGCATAACAGGTACGCCTTAACCCGCTCCACCACCCGCTCAGACCCTTAAAAGAGATGGTAATTTCGGAGTATTTAAATACACCAAAGATCACCACCTCCCAAGAGCACTAGAGCAAGTGAGGGGTCATTTAGACGTTAATTTCATCAAGTCCCTGTTAATATGGGAAGACACAGTGTCTATGCTTAAGGCACAACTCTCCTAAACACGAGAGTGAAGTATAGAACTTTAGAACACTTTCCCACCAGGAGACTCGAACCCTAGCCAGCACAGAAGCCTTCCAGCAACTGGCATAACAGGTACGCCTTAACCCGCTCCACCACCCGCTCAGACCCTTAAAAGAGATGGTAATTTCGGAGTATTTAAATACACCAAAGATCACCACCTCCCAAGAGCACTAGAGCAAGTGAGGGGTCATTTAGACGTTAATTTCATCAAGTCCCTGTTAATATGGGAAGACACAGTGTCTATGCTTAAGGCACAACTCTCCTAAACACGAGAGTGAAGTATAGAACTTTAGAACACTTTCCCACCAGGAGACTCGAACCCTAGCCAGCACAGAAGCCTTCCAGCAACTGGCATAACAGGTACGCCTTAACCCGCTCCACCACCCGCTCAGACCCTTAAAAGAGATGGTAATTTCGGAGTATTTAAATACACCAAAGATCACCACCTCCCAAGAGCACTAGAGCAAGTGAGGGGTCATTTAGACGTTAATTTCATCAAGTCCCTGTTAATATGGGAAGACACAGTGTCTATGCTTAAGGCACAACTCTCCTAAACACGAGAGTGAAGTATAGAACTTTAGAACACTTTCCCACCAGGAGACTCGAACCCTAGCCAGCACAGAAGCCTTCCAGCAACTGGCATAACAGGTACGCCTTAACCCGCTCCACCACCCGCTCAGACCCTTAAAAGATATGGTAATTTCGGAGTATTTAAATACACCAAAGATCACCACCTCCCAAGAGCACTAGAGCAAGTGAGGGGTCATTTAGACGTTAATTTCATCAAGTCCCTGTTAATATGGGAAGACACAGTGTCTATGCTTAAGGCACAACTCTCCTAAACACGAGAGTGAAGTATAGAACTTTAGAACACTTTCCCACCAGGAGACTCGAACCCTAGCCAGCACAGAAGCCTTCCAGCAACTGGCATAACAGGTACGCCTTAACCCGCTCCACCACCCGCTCAGACCCTTAAAAGAGATGGTAATTTCGGAGTATTTAAATACACCAAAGATCACCACCTCCCAAGAGCACTAGAGCAAGTGAGGGGTCATTTAGACGTTAATTTCATCAAGTCCCTGTTAATATGGGAAGACACAGTGTCTATGCTTAAGGCACAACTCTCCTAAACACGAGAGTGAAGTATAGAACTTTAGAACACTTTCCCACCAGGAGACTCGAACCCTAGCCAGCACAGAAGCCTTCCAGCAACTGGCATAACAGGTACGCCTTAACCCGCTCCACCACCCGCTCAGACCCTTAAAAGAGATGGTAATTTCGGAGTATTTAAATACACCAAAGATCACCACCTCCCAAGAGCACTAGAGCAAGTGAGGGGTCATTTAGACGTTAATTTCATCAAGTCCCTGTTAATATGGGAAGACACAGTGTCTATGCTTAAGGCACAACTCTCCTAAACACGAGAGTGAAGTATAGAACTTTAGAACACTTTCCCACCAGGAGACTCGAACCCTAGCCAGCACAGAAGCCTTCCAGCAACTGGCATAACAGGTACGCCTTAACCCGCTCCACCACCCGCTCAGACCCTTAAAAGAGATGGTAATTTCGGAGTATTTAAATACACCAAAGATCACCACCTCCCAAGAGCACTAGAGCAAGTGAGGGGTCATTTAGACGTTAATTTCATCAAGTCCCTGTTAATATGGGAAGACACAGTGTCTATGCTTAAGGCACAACTCTCCTAAACACGAGAGTGAAGTATAGAACTTTAGAACACTTTCCCACCAGGAGACTCGAACCCTAGCCAGCACAGAAGCCTTCCAGCAACTGGCATAACAGGTACGCCTTAACCCGCTCCACACCCGCTCAGACCCTTAAAAGAGATGGTAATTTCGGAGTATTTAAATACACCAAAGATCACCACCTCCCAAGAGCACTAGAGCAAGTGAGGGGTCATTTAGACGTTAATTTCATCAAGTCCCTGTTAATATGGGAAGA
>NW_027189130.1:4900774-5100774 GCF_040958095.1 Procambarus clarkii
TAATACCTCATTAATATCCCATTTAAGACCATTCATCCACATGTACACCGCTATCATGTCATCCCCAATTCTTTGCCTTTCTGGAGAATGTAATTAAAGTTTTCTCAATCTTTCTTCATATCACAGGTTTCTAATATGTGGGATTAACTTTGTCGTCCTACGCTGGACTCGTTTTAGTGAATTTATATCCATTCAATAGTATAGCAACTAAATGAACTGCGTAATCTAAATCGGGCCTAACAAGAGCGTGTTACAGTTGAGAACACCACCAGGTATCTTATTACTAATTCTTCGATAAATAAATCCCAATGTCTTATTAGCCTTATTACAAACATTTATGCATTGATTTTTTGGTTTTAAATTTTTACTTATCAAAACTCCCAGATCAGTTCGCAGTTTGACTTAGCAATCTCAACACCATCTAGCTCGTATCTTGTAATTCAGTCAACATTACCTAGACTCAAATCCTTAAATTTGGCAGCATTAAAGTGCATCTGCCAATCTTTGGACCATTTCAAAATCCTATTCAGATAGTCTTGAAGTAATAGTGAGGTTTTCCGAGTTTATTTTTCCTCTCGATTTTCGTATCATTGGCAAATTTGCAAATATTGCTGCTCAAACCTGAATCTAAATAATTTTTATGTATTACTAGCTGTACCCGGCTACGCGTTGCTGTGGCTCAGCAATGCATGAGTGTTTGAGCCACAGCAACCTTTCCCTGTCCCCGTGTCCTCCCCACCATTCTCCATTCCCCAGTCCCCTCGTCCTCCCTACCATTTCCCCCTCCTGACCCCTCATCCTCCAACCATTCCCCAATCCCGTCCTCTCGTCTTCCCCACCTTATCCCACTCCCTCGTCCTATGCATTCCCAAACGATCTGATGTTCCCTTCGGAAAATTTGGAACATCAAATGATCTGATGTTCCCATCACTGAAAAATAAGGAGAATAGTTAAAAAACGAAATAAAAAAACAATGAAAAAAAAATAAACTATACTCATGAAATGAACGGTATGGTAAACAACACAGCTCATTTCCAAGGATATGTCACACAAAATAATTCAATCAAAATGAAAATAAATATAAATCTATGAAAATTTAATGAATGAATGCAATCGGAAACATTTAAATGGAATCATAACATATATAGTATAGTGTGTGTTGCTCTTACGTGCAACAGATGGTGCTGTCAACCCGTTCTCATACTAGCTTAGTCAATATTGGCTTAATTAATAAGTGCATATGTGACATACTAATTGATTGTGAATATTTTAGTTTACCTTGAAAAGCTTCATAGAAAACACCGACCTCGCCTAACCTTCTTAGTATGTTAAGATAAGCATCTTATTGCTTCTTATTTACAATTATTACTTAACCTATACCGTTGATAGGTTAAGTAATAATTGTAAATAAGAAGCAATAAGATGCTTATCTTAACATACTAAGAAGGTTAGGCGAGGTCGGTGTTTTCTATGAAGCTTTTCAAGGTAAACTAAAATATTCACAATCAATTAGTATGTCAAAAATGCACTTATTACATAAGCCAATATTGATTGTAAGCAAGTGCGAGAACGGGTTGGTGCTGTTTAAAAAAAACATGGTTTTACCTTTGTCAGGTGTGGAATCTATACGTGTTCATGAAATGGACGGCATGGTAAACAACACAGCTCAATTCCAATGCAGTGCCACACAAAATAATTAAATCAGAATGAAAATAAATCGAAATCTATGAAAATTAAATTTATCAATGCAATCGGAAACATAGGAATGGAATCGTAACATATTTAGTATTGTGTGTTGCTCTTACATACAACAGATTATGTTGTTTAAAAAAAAAATATTTTTACCGGTCACTGGTGTGGCATGTATATAATAGGTATTTAAAAACACATGCAAATTCAAATAGTGTTGTCAAAATGTCAAAGCAATCGGTGAAGAACTTTCAGAGGTTAGAGCATGTGTTGCTCCTACGTCCAACAGATGGCACTGTTTTTTTTTTAAGTTTTTTCTTGTAACAGGTGAGGCATGTATGTAGTAGGTATATAAAGACGCGCGCCAATTTGAATGCAACCTTGTGTTAGAATTTCAAAGCAATCGGTAAAGAGGTTTCAAAGATTTCCCTCATATGAAACATGAAAACACCGTTTAAAAAAAAAGTTTTTCCCGTCACAGACGTGACATCTATATAGTATGTATATAAAAACCCTCTCGGATGTGAATGGAACGTTGTGTGAAAATTTCAAAGCAATCGGTGAAGAACTTTCAGAGATTAGCGATTTTGAACAAACGAACATTTCCATTTATATTTATATAGATGAAAAACCTCTGTCCTCGGACATCTGTTAATCACTCAACTTAAAATATTTTGCCACTCTGACTTGACTCCATTTATACGAACTCTCTTTACTTTCGTATACTATTCTCTAATCCAACCTAATATAGCACCCCAATACCGTGCCTCTATCCTTTTTAATCAGTCATTCATGTGGCACTGAATTAAAAGCATTGCTAAAGTCAAGGTACTCAACATCACAAATTTTACCACTATCAGCTGCCTCAACAATGCCGGAATAAAATGAAAGCAAATTTGTTAAACATGACCGGCCATTAGTAAAACTGTTGTGAATCATTTATTAATCTATATTTTTTAAGATGAAGACGAATGGTATTTTGCATTTTTGAAAATGGCATTATCGAGCCAATCAACTTTCCTACAAATAAAGGTTAAACTAATTGGCCGATAGTTTGATGCAAGAGATCTATCTCCTTTCAAGAAAATTGGTATCACATTAGCAACCTACTTCGACTCTTGCACTCTGCCTGTCTCTAATGATTGATTAAATATGGTAGACAACGGCTCGCAAAGCTCCTCTTTGCATTAGTGAGCACCCTGGTAAACACTTCATCCAGCCCTGGGGAGTTGTTTGGTTTGAGTTTTACTGTATGTTTAATAACATCTGCCCTGGTACCTGTTAAACTAGTCAACCTGTCCTCTTTTGCACCAACATAGAATTGTTCGGCTGAAGGCATAATGTTAGTTCCTCCTTAGTAAATACAGAGATAAAATATTTATTAAAAATACCATTCCTCTCTTCATTGTCAGTTATCTGACCTGTCTCTGTTTTTAATGGCCCTATTCTTTCCATAATCTTTGTTTGATGTAATGGAAAAAGCTCTTTAGGATTTAACTTTGCTTGCCCTGCTATGCGAACTTTATAGTTTCGTTTTGCACTCCTTATCTATTTTTTAACATTTCTATCCAGTTGGACGAATTCTTGTTCTAAACCTAACTCCGAATCATCACGTCAACATTTCACACCTGGTTAGTCTTCCATACAAAACTGGCACATTGTAGACAAGGCTCGAGTCAACAAGATCACATCCGATCCCCACATTTGACTGGTTTCTCTGTCACTGCCACAAGCAGATAAAGAGGAGTATTTGATGAAACCTCGGCTTCCACAAGACTGCCCTCCAGCTGGTCATAGTCTTCACCACCACACCCAGCATCCCAAGGACGCTATAATTACATTAAATGTGAATCTCCTTGTTTCCAAGCACTTTGGATCACCCTTTGTGACCTCTTGACAGTTAGTAACATAGCCTTGGGCGGCTTAAGGCTGACTTAATCTCTTTGACCTTACTTCTGTGTGACCAGAGTCTGACTACTCACGTGTACTACCACTCCTTTCAACCATCATTTATTAAGTGTTGCGGGAACTGTTTCCCTACCTAATGACATCCCCAAGTTAGGAGAAAGTAACAGTTCACCCACTTATTCGCGTTGATGCGGCTACAACAAAAGCCGCAGCTTACATTGGCCATAACCACTGCATAACCAGTAGGCATAACTGTTAATGTGCTGCCTACAACAGTCCCTCACACTTAACTCGGTTTACAATTTAGTACACGACACACGTGTACCACGAAAAGTGAATCGTGTTACTAGCATACATGAACTTCTTGCTAATGCAAACTTCTCAGTTATTCATTAACTGAATTGCATTACTCGTACAATACATTTGAGTCATTGGTACTATATTAAAATACCTTTTTGTTGCTTGCTCGGTGAATATTGTTTACCGAGACACAGACTGTGGGATTGATCATATTACGTCACACTATTTCTTATTAACTTTATCCCTTGCCCGCAGTGAACATACCCAAATGCTTGTATTTATGGAGCAGAAGGATTTGCCTAACCAGCGCATGTGCCAAGACCCCAACACATGTCCAGACTTTTGTTGTGATGCTCAGCGTCTCTGCTAGGTTACCGCACATGGTCTTAACCCATTCAACTGAAGTAGTTCTACGTTTTAACCAGTGTTCTTGATTTCTTTGACGTCCTTTCCCGTCGTAACTCAATTGATCCACCACTCGCCAGCTATTTCGACGGAGCTTCTCCTTTGCATCCTTGTGAGATACCTTGCCCTCCATATTGTCTCGCCTGCTTCATTAGCGATGTCAATATCTCGCCTGCTGTCAATATCTGCCCTAATCTCCAGGCAGTGCACACAGGGCCATTGTGTGTGCCATTATTCCAAGAATAATTACTCGCCACACAATGACACACGACTACATTTGACAAGAGCGTATTTACATAATCCTGAGCTTTTATTTATATAACAAATTTAGTATGGTACCTGGATGGTGTCTGGAAGCTCTTCTACTCCTAAAGCCCGGCCGGAAGACCAGTTTTGACTCACGAGGGCTTGGTCCAACAGACTGTTGCTTAGAGTGGCCCACTGGTCTACATACCCACCACAGCCCGGTTGATCCTGCACTTCTTGAAGAAAACTGTTAAGTTTTCTCTTGAAGACGTCCGGCAATATTTCCTATGCTTGCAGGGAGTATGTTGAACAACCGTGAACCTCTGATGTTTATACAGTGTTTTCTGTGGCTATGGGACTACCCGTCAATGGTTCTATTCTGAATTTCCTTTTGTATCGTTCACTCTAGTATGCTGTTATTTTACTGTAGATATGGGACCTGGCCCTCCAATATTTTTTAATATGTATATTATTTGATACCTCACTCGTCTCCTTTCTAGTAAGTACATTTAGAGAGCTTTGAGACGATCCCAATAATTTACGTGCTTTATCGTGTCCTATGTATGCAGTCTATATAAGCTCTGCATTCAAATATATAAATATGTTCTCTGTATTCCCTCTATCAGCAATCTCACCTGCTCTGAAGGAGAAAGAGAGTATCGAACAGTAATAAAGGCGGTATAGCTCAAGTGATGTACATAGTACAACCATTGTGATGGAATCCATGGATAACAAAGTTAATCGTAATCCATCCTATCATTTTTCTGACCGATGCTAAATTTGCTTTGTTATGCTTCCTTAACGTTAGGTTGTCAGTCATTATTATTCCCCTATCATTTACATTATGCTTTCCTACTATGGGCAGATTTGATTGTTTTGTACTCTTTATTTTGTTTAATGTCCTCAATTTTACCGTACCTTAGTACCTGGAATTTATCACCGATTACATCATGTTACTTTCTGCTGCCCAGTCGTAAGCTTAATTAATATTTGCTTGTAGTTTATCAATGTCTTCAACAGATTTAATTTTAATGCTGTTTTTGTCACCTACAGATATGATACGAAGCTTTGACTTGTACGTATGTCTATATCTGATATGAGAATAAGGAAAAACAGTGGTACAAGGACTATACTCGGAAGTAGAACTTTTAATTGTGCTTGAACTCTCTTTATATGGTTGACTGTTGATCTGTGTGTTCTGTTCCAGACAAATACGAATATCCACCGTTCTACTTTACCTGTTATTCCCATTGATCTCAATTTGTGTGTTATGACCACGCATACACCAGTATGATAATACTGAGATTGGTGTATGTGCTCAAACTATACAGTGATATCTTGGTTGATAGCCTCGTATCACGAATATTGTGTATATGATGTAATCTCATGTTACCATATGTTAATCTTATTTTATATATTGTCAATGTGTGACATACATTTTAAAGTCTATATTAATTATGTAACAAAGATGTATGACATGTAATTGTGGATATATATATATTAGATGTCTAGTTATAGCAGTCGCCTAATGTCATAGATTTGAAAAACATCCTTGTATGTTTGTTGTAAGTAATGCTACATCAATGCTATATGGGGTAACATTATGTGGACCATGTTAGAGAGTGTATATATTTAGTTTCCATATGTATTCATCACATGTATACTAAGAAGATTCCATATTAGGGTTGCACCTTGCATTGCCCATTTGTCCTGACATTATATGAAATTATGGCACTGTGAAATGTTTTTCACTTAAACAATCTTATGATACACATGTTGTATATATCTAATATATTATCTTTGTATGCATATGTATAACCGTTGGCGAATGTCGTTGAATCCTCCTAACACCCCCACCTCCCCTCTCCCCCAGTGATGTACCGACTTTGCCAGTGTTACCATCTCGTATCTGTTTGATTTCTTTATGTACTTATTTGTTAATTCAAAATACTTTCCTTAATGTAGTCAATTATTATTATATATATTATATATCATTATGCCTTATACTCTTTAAGTTGTGGTATAGTGAATTAGAAGTTCCTGAATGAGTTCATATTGTATATGAGTTAGAGAGATTTGAAGGTCAGTTGACTATTTGTAGTTGGTTAGTGTCGCCTCTCGGCAAGGACTGCTCCAGGCGTCACTGTTCTTTGATCTCTTTAAGCCAGCGGACCTGTTAGGGGTTTAGTCCGTGATTTGTGACATTATTTGGGTATTGTGCCTGCTAGATGTTGCTCATGTAACTGTATGTATTTATATGGATCATTTTCTGCTGTTGTCCATTATGTATACCAAGTGGTAGGTGATTATGTGTCTTAGTGAGGTGATATATTTTGAGGAACTTGTGAAATACCAATGTGCTGTATGTTTTTTTTTTTTATATATATACAAGAGTTATATACATTCTTGTACAGTCACTAGTACGCGTAGCGTTTCGGGCAGGTCCCTGGAATACGATCCCCGCCGCGAAGAATCGTTGTTACAACCAAGTACACATTTTACTGTTGCGTTAAACAAAGGCTACAGTTAAGGATTTGCGCCCAGTAAATCCTCCCCGGCCAGGATACGAACCCATGACATAGCGCTCGCGGAACGCCAGGCGAGTGTCTTACCACTACACCACGGAGACTGTTATTGTGATATGATATATCATATCACAAACAGATATGACTGTATGTGATATTATTCCTCTTACCTCATGTGTTATTGGTTGACACACCACTACCCTTGTTGGTATTAGCAGCATATAGGCACTAGTGTTCCAGTGCGATAGGCAAAGTTCCTGGTGTCAGCTAGTGTTGATTGATGCAGTTTTCAGACCTGTATTTGATGTATCATGCCCAGTTGTTGAGAAGCTGGATATAGAGTATTGGTGATATGTGTGTGATATTAGTAGAGTGTTTTATTTATTACTGTTGTGGAAGGTTTTTTATGCTAGTAAACTGGAGTATTTGTTGCTAGCTTTCTACTCCCCTAGAACCTTGATTGATATGTGGCCAGATTGTGTTCCTGTGATGTTGTAAGTTACTCCCTTAAGATATGTATATGGAGGTCCTATCCCTCTGACCATAACAAGTATTATTGGGGCTTGTCCGGGATAATAAGAAAAAAATATATTTCAGAAAAAAAAATATACCACAAAAAGAATATACTCGATTAGCATGTGGCCCTGCAACAAAAATGTAACGCTTACCTCTGTCGTGCAGTAATAACTGGGTTCACATAAGACTGCAAGCTAAATCATATGCAGAAACACAAGTCATCAAAGGATCATAAGAATTATTACCATTGAGCAATGTATTTATATGATATATAATATAATACAGCATAATAACATACTAATTCATTATTATGTGTGAAATTTGGCCCTCCAGGTGGCACCAGGGACATATCCACTTTGTGGAGCCTCCTTACTACTACTACTTGTCTTCTTAGTGCGTCGAACAGGTGCTTGTATCACTTTATGCCTGATTGCCAGTAAATAGGTGTTATCGTTATTATCAGTACCGGTTGCTGCCCGTCGCGCACGCATTTATTTGTTAAAAGTTCGTAAAAAATCCATTTCATAACATATTGGGATGAATTTTCAGGACGCTGATGCCAAATAACGTGAGATTTGTATAAAAGTTTTCACTATATTTCATATTTGGAAAGGTCTCCTCTGTCACCGGCCCCTTAAGTCATACTGTAGAAGGAAAAAGCTATGTATAGGATATGTAAATTATCATATCAGTAGGATTTACCTTTAAAGAACCCACTTATCTGTTACAACCGAGAAAAAGGCCAGGCTCGATAACATGAACCTCTCAGACCAGGGCTGCTATACCAATAATGATAATTTTTAAGATGATAGTGCACTACTCTAGAGTGAAATCTTGTTGCACACTAACAGACCCTTTCAAAGCTGGAGATATCGCCGACCTAGAGATTGTGCATAGATTCTTTACTGCAGGAATCCACTTTAAAACTTCAACATTTTTGGGACCGATTAAAATGTTTATATCTGTATTCTCTAAAGCGCAGGCAAGAGAGATATATAATAATTTACACCTGGAAAGTATTAGAGGGATTGGTTCCAAGTCTGCACAAGGAAATAACATCACATGAGACCAGGAGACATGGCATGACGTGTAAAATAGCCCCCATTGAAATGAAGAGGTGCAATAGCTACTCTTAGAAGGAGCTCTATAAACATCAAACCCCCAAGACTTTTCAACACTCTTTACACATAAGGGACATAACTGACCGGCCTCTCATGTGTTCAAGACAGATCTCGATAAACACCTCCAATTTTTCTAATCAACCAGCTTGTGTTTCATATGCATCCAATAGCCTGATTAACCAGACCCCCAACCAGGAAGCTTGGTCAGAAGCGGGGCTACAGGGACGTTAATCCTCAAGGTAGCCACCACCACCACGAACGCTAATACGACCACCACTATTGCCACCACAACTACAACTACCCCACTAATATAACACCACATCTACCCCTACCTCTGTAATGTCATCACCGTAACTGCCTGCCACCACCACCACCACATAACAACAGCTCTTTACAATTTATTCACAATACAATAAAGTTAATAACACTGTGACTTGGAAAACTATCTAGTTTTCTCTTGAAGATGTCCATGGTTTTTCTGGCAATATTTCTTATACTCGCTAGGAGGAAGTTGAACAACCATGGACCTCTGATGTTTATACAGAGTTCTCTGATTGTGCCTGTGGTACCCATGTTCTTCACTGGTTCTATTCTGCATTTTCTTACATATCGTTCGTTCCAGTATGATGTTATTTTACCGTGTAGATTTGGGATCTCGCCCTCCAGTATTTTCCATGTGTATATTATTTGATGTCTCTATCGTCTCCTTTCTAATGACTACATTTGGAGAACTTTGAGACGATCCCAATAATTTAGGTGCTCTATTGCATCAATGTTCTCTGTACTCCCTTATGTTTCAGCAATCTCTCCTGCTCTGAAGGGAGAAGTGAGTACTGAGCAGTACTCAAGATGGGAGAGTACTAGTGATTTCAAGAGTACGACTATTGTGATGGAATATCTGGATTTGAAAGTTATCGTAATCCATCCTATCTTTTTCTGGCTGACGCAATATTTGGTTGGTTATGCTCTCTAAACGTAAGGTCGTCAGACCTCATTATTCCAAAATCCTTTACATGCTGTTTTCCTACTATGGGTAGATTTGATTGTATTTTGTACCCTTTATTACGTTTAAGGTCCTCATTTTTACCGTACCTGAATACCTGGAATTTATCACTGTTCATTAGCATGTTATTTTTTGCTGGCCAGTCGAAAACTTTATTAGTATCTGCTAGACGTTTTTCAATGTCTTCAGCAGAGGTAATTTTCATGCTGATTTTTGTGTCATCTGCAGAGGATGATACGAAGCTGTGCCTAGTATTTGAGACGTTATCTGATATGAGAATACGGGAAAAGCAGTGGTGCAAGGACTGTACCTTGAGGTACAGAGCTTTTTACTGTGCTTGGACTCGATTTTATATGGTTGACTGTTATTCATTGTGTTATGTTCTGTTCGACAGAAAAGAGTATCCAGCGTCGTACTTTACCTGTTATTCCAATTGACCACTTTTTTTGTGCTATCACTCCATGGCCACATTTATCGAATGCCTTTGCGAAGTTTGTGTATACCTCATCTGCTTTCTGTTTTTCTTCTAATGCCTCAGTGACTTTGTCGTAGTAGTCAAGTAGCCTTTTCTTTTCTACCAGAGACGTGACTACACATTTATAATGTGTGCTAGCACACTAGCAATATTTGCTAACCAGCATATATACATTTTCTTCTGTCCTCCATGGACAGGGCGAGAGATCTGTTAAACACATAGGTCAGGGGGGGTCAAGTTGTCAAGTAGCTGTGAGAGGCATGATCTTCCTGCTCTAAATCCATGTTGGCTTGGGTTTTGGAGATCATTGGTTTCCATGAAACTAGTGATCTGATCTCTGATCACTCTCTCAAATACTTTTTATTATGTGGGACATTATTGGAACTGGTCTATAATTCTTTGCCAATGCTTTGCTCCCTCCCTTGTGAAGAGGGGTTATGTCTGCTGATTTAAAAGCATTTAGTATCTCCCCTGTGTCCAAGCTCTTCCACCACACTATACCGAGTACCTGCGCTACTAGCACTTTGCATTTCTTTATAAATTTTGAATTCCATGAGTCTGGCCCCTAGGGCTGAGTGCATGGGCATGTTGTCAATTTCTCTTTCAAAATCTTCCATGCTTGTGTTGATATCAATTATATTTACAGGGGTTTGAATATCACGCATAAAGAAGTTGTCTGGACCTTTCACTTTCACGTTGCTTATTGGAGTGCTAAACATGTTCTAATACTGTTTTTTTTTTTTAGGATTTCACTGATTTCTCTATCATCCTCCGTGTATGAACCTTCACTTCTACGAATAGGTCCAATACTGGGAGTGGTTTTTGCTTTTGATTTCGCATATATGAAGAAATATTTATAGTTTTTCTATATTTCTTGAATTGCTTTCTGTCCTATTTGGCTGCTCTATTCTTCAATCTGATATGAATTCAGATTCGGTCTCTGTCGTATTTCTTCAATCTCCCTTATTATTTAAATTATTCCTTCTTTGTATAGAAAGTCGTGTTTGCTTAAGCATTTCCGTTATTTTTTGTCTTCTTTTATATTGTCGTCTTCATTCTCTTTCTACGTTGGACCTCTTTCTGGCTTTCCTCAAAAGACACACCTTGAGACAGAAAGTGTTTGAGACACACTTCATATGCTTCAGAAGTCAGTTTTTATATTCCTTGTGTAGGATTTGTATTACTTACAACAGTTTCCCAATGAATGTTTGAAAGGTCCCTGTATATTTTCTCCGAGTCTATTATTTTATAATTACAATTGAATTTACTGAATAACCCTTCTCGCTTGTTGTTTCTCTTGGACCTACTCCCGTTATTAATGTTAGTTTGCACTTCAATGATCTTGTGGTCCGTGTCTATAGTGTCTGAGATTGAAATGTCTCTGATTAGCTTATCATTGTTTGTGAATATCAGGTCCAGCGTGTTTTCGTTCCTAGTTGGTTCTATAATCTGCAGATTGAGCGAGAATTTTTCACAGAATCACAGTGGTTCTCTGACCTGTGGTTGGTTCTTTCCAGGTTGATTTCCTGCTATAAAGAAATTGTTTACTATCCTCCATTTTAAACTGGGTAGATTGAAGTCTCCAAGAAATATAATACTTGGTACTAGGTTTGCAGGTTAACAAGAATAGTCTCTATTTTGTGTATCTGCTCAGAGATTCCTAAACTGTTGCATCTGGCGGTTTGTATATTAGAATAATATTTAGATTTAGAGTTTCTACCTTGATTGCAAGTACCTCTACCACCTCATTGGACGAGTTTAGAAGCTCTGTGCATTCCTGTTCCTCTTTAATATACAGACCTTTTCCTCCACTTGACCTAATTACTCTGTCACAACTATATAGATTATAATATGGGATCCATATTTCACTATCCATGTAGTCTTTCATGTAGGTTTCTGTAAATGCACCAAATATTGAGTTCGGTTCTGTTAGAAGGCCGTTTATGAACTTAACTTTATTTCTTGATTTTGACTTTAGGCGTTGTATGTTTGCAAATATAAATTATTTCCCATATTGCATGTCACTTCTGGTGGGCTTTGGTAGTTCTCCCCCTCTCCACCCTGGACCTGGGTGTACTGTTTTGGTAGTGATTCGTCCAGTGTTGGTAGTAGTACGAGTGTTGTGTGGTGTAGTACCTGTGTACTTGATGATGACCTGCTTTCCAGTCTTGTTGATATCACCCTCTTCCTCTGTAACCCTGGAGTGGTTCTATCTACCTATTCCTCTGTCTCATATGTTCTATTCTGTTTCTGCCTGTCATTTAAAAAAAATATAGTAATAGCATATTGATCTTCCCGTCTATAACGCTGTGTACCTCTCATGTGGAATTCCGGCCACTGAAGATTATAACATTTTTTATTTTCATTTATTGAAAATTTACATAGTTTAGGGTGCACTCTATTTACATACTATAAACTATTTACATAGTTTATCTGCACTCTGTTCCAAAATGGCACGAACCCCTCGAAAAAAAACTTCCTGCATTTTCGAGGATGCAGAGAAGGGCTTTTTGTGCCTTTTTCCAATATTTCCTGATTCCATGTGCGTAATTTTTGCAAATATTCTCAGTTTTTATTTTCTCCATGTTATTTATACCTGCGCTTGTCTTGGCCACCTGTTTATTTCCACCTCTTTTCATCGTCCCAATTCCTTCGTTTATGCACTGTTTTCTACTGTTGCTTTCATTGTTTATATTACCTGGCTCTGCAATATGGCTATTGTTTTGTACCACAATACGCTTACCCTCCACACTACTGCTGCGGTTCTCTAAACCACCGGTTCCTGAGTTTTGGTTGCTGTCCAGTGCTGTTTTTCACAATCCGTATATATCCCTGGTAGCTTTTCTGTGAATGTTAATCTGTGTGCCTGAGGTATGACATTCGTCAGTTGGGTTATGTTTTCCCATTTTAACCTGTCATTGTAACAAATCAAGTATATCCCGTGTCTTTTTGTGCATGGTTTAGATAATTTTGCACAGTTCAGGTGAAATCTTGTGTTACAGATGTAACAATTGACGCCTACAATACGTCTCCCAAAAGCTTAAAAACACTTGCCACACACCTCCATTATCTTATGTATTGTATTGTATTGTATTTGTGCTTTACCGTATGTATCCCATGCTGACTTTAGTAAATTTTACTATTTATAATATTATATGTATATATTTATGATATTGTATATATGGTTATTTGTTTAAAATTTATGGGAAGGTACTTATCATATAGTAGAGGGTGATGGTCACAGTGGGATGTACAGTCGACCGTTGTTGTCCCTGTTCGTGGGGTGGATGCCACCAGTTGCCAGTTCCTCAATTAAAACATTAATTTATTGTTTGCCTGTATAACCATATGGAGTTTTCCGCCTAATTCCTGGTTTGCAATGGTATTCACTCACTCTATTACTAATTCTTAGATTTACATTCCCTTTTTAAAGTACACCTTCATAGTATATTATCACTGAGGAACGTTCCATACACTGGGTAAGCCTCGTGGCTGGTGTAAACACAGCCTAGTGCATTGCCTTCTTTTGGCATTTGTAGTTTTATCATTTTCCATGTGCAATTCTCCTACACTTTCAACTTATATATATGTGTTGTGTTACACCTTCCACTTCACTGCTCAACGAATCACTGTTCACTATATTTGACAGTGCATGCGGATATCGGCTATCCATTAGCCTCGTGGCACTGGCTCCCACGTGGTCACACGTTTATTCTCTATTTAACTTAAAGTTTCATTGTTAATGACTGTATTCAACTTTCCTTCGGGTTTGTGATGATTGTGATCTGTGATCCATGGCTGTAACCCTCCAAAAAACTGGTATATTTCGAAATTTTAACCGAGCAAGGCCAACACGTCTTTCCCTTCCCTCACTCCCCACTAAGCATTGGGGTTGGTGTTCAGTATGGACAAAAAGGCTGAAATATCTTGGAAAACACTGAACTGGGTAAACAAACGCCTGAAAGACAAGGAGCAAAAAGTCATAGACAGAGGCGGTTACAAAAAAGAGGAATATAGCAAGTAGGACACAAAAGGCTTAATCCTCGAAATGCTGCTATTTATGTCAACGACCTCCCAAAGCTGATGCGGAAAGTAAAAAAAAAAAAAGGTCTGCGGGAAATTATAGAAGGATGCTGATAAACGCCAGGCATGGAGGAGCAAATGGTGTCTGTGTGCCGATATTAACACCATCTGAGGAGTGAGGTGCGGCGATATCGACGCCATCTGCAGACCTGTTCTCCAACCCCGACTCATTAAGGTGTGATGAGGACAACGCTACCTGTTGGCGGCGGTGTGGCAAGGTCAGCACCATCTGTGGAATGCTCCTGATCATAACTCATTTAGGAGGTGGGTTGATGATATTGCCCTCTGGTGAGGGAGGTAACAGTATCAACGCGATATCGTGTGCATCTGATCATATTTTCTCTTCCCGGTGAAATGCTGTCATTCTATGTTATCCTCGTGTACTTTCTGTCTGGCTAATGACTTTTATATCCGCAAAAGGGATGAGAAGGGTCTCTTGAGCTATTGAAGGCAGTTCGCCCATGGCAGTCCACAACTCCTGACTTGTCCCAGCGAGGACAAGTGGCCGGCGTCGGTAGAAGACAGTGTTCTGTCTATGTAGTGTTATTAGATGAACTGACGAACCGTAACTGGCCGTAACAGTCTGGAATTCAGTCCCAAAGAGGTGTAAAATAATGATGATTGGAAAATGAGAAACGGAACCAAAATGCATCTACACCATAACGAGAGGCCAGCTACATTGACTGGAAAGAGGGAATGATTTGAGTGAAAAACATTTCAGCACTAACGCCAAAGGCACACATAATAGGCAATAGGCAGCATATGTAATGGTAGTAAATAATAGATTTTAAATTCTAAATTAGCATTTAAAACCTAAATTAGGACTCCTTAAAGGCAATCTTCAACACATTGTTTAGACGAAAATTAAATGTGCAGTACTGGCAAGAAATGAGGATATGTGATGAGGATAAACTAATAGGACTCACAACCCTAGAGGGTAGAATTAACAGAAGGGATATGATCACAACATCAGAGATACTGAGGGGATAACCAAGGCGGCTATCTATCTTGAGGTTATCTTGAGAAGATTTCGGGGCTTTTTAGTGTCCTCGACCAGTGTGGGATATCTGGGGCTTGACTCAATTATTTAATTAATCAAATTAATAACGAAGGACCACCCACTTTTGATAAAAGAGGGAAACTAATAAAAGTGATCATTAGAAACACAAGGAAGAACCATGTTACGGCCCTCTTGGGTCGCAACTGGATTCTTTCTCTGATGTTAGTAGAGTTAGGGTATCCGGCCCCAAGCTAGTAGTGGCTTTCAAGGGATGTGTTCCATAACGCAAGTAAATTAAGGGGGAAGGGATACAATTACACTAAACTTAATATATTATTAAACCATCACCAATAAATAAATATTTAAATTATCACATGGGGGGTATAAACACTATAATATACAATATGGTCTTCCTCTGAAGACGCAGGAATGTTCCACAGTGCTCAGCGATGCTTAGCCCTTGGTCCTCTTGTGGCCTCACGATGAATCCTTCGATTCTCTCGAGTCTACCCTGGCCACAGGCCAGCCCAATCACAATTCCACTGGGGGCACCGTCGTGGAGGCCTTCAACCCCAAATCCAGCCTGTAGCTGGCAGGTTCCAATCAGTTCCGCTGGTTAGGCCACTCCACGACCGATACTAGGGTTGCGAGCCCTAGGCAGGAGCCTCGTGTGATTTCACAGATCACTCTCCTCACCACAACACCCCAGTGGCTAGTCTTCTCCACCAGTCAGCCCCGGGTACGACAATCCCTGGTTCTGCCACCTCACGGGCAGGCTAACACAACAGTGTTCATCCGGGGGGTAACTCACAGCTTCTGCAGCAAATGCGTGGAGGTTCTACGGCTGCCTTGGGTAGACTGATCCAACGTTCATTACAGCAGTCCAAGGTCGACTCTGTAATCAGACACGTCATCAGTATTAGTTACACTCTAGGGCACCTCTCTTACAGGCTTAGACACAAACGCTCACCTATCCACTCCATAGATGGCGTTGCTGTCTAAGCATCACCTCACCAGAGGTCAGCAGCGGCTAGGTTATGAGCTGATCAGGACGGGAAACTAGCCTATGTGGCCAGTATATCTCGTCCTCACTAGATGGCGTCGTCCATTTGGAGGGGGTTTTGGGAGCTGATGCACAGATGGCGCGGTCGTCACTGCTTCGTGCTCGGACACTGGGCTCGAGTCCATAACAAATCAGTGTCTATGGATAAATATTAGAAAGAATAATCACTTATATAAATAATGGACTGTATGGGTAATTAACTAAAGTCAGAGCCTCAAACACCTACATTGGGGGGGTATTGCTAGAACTTCATATACGTCTAGGAACTAGTGTGGTTCGTGCACCAGTTCATTGTTGAATAAAGAATATTGTGACCAAATTATTATAGAATCAATAGGTAAACACATATAGAAAATATTAATGATTGTTAAAATTAGAGAGCAATCTTCTAAGTAAACACATCCATCTCCACACATGACAAGCATTCATTGTGATATAATCATGGATATGTAGAATAAATTGGAGCAATTAAATGTACAAAAAGTCTTAGCTTTAAGACGATTTCTATTACATCGTTTGTGCCTCGTCCTCGTGATCTCAGGATCTCCACATAGAAGCCCTTAGAGGTGAATAACACGAATGTAGTTAACGGCTCGTTGACTCCTCACATACGAGCTGTAATTTAAAGGATATTACATAGCATTGAACTAGGCTACTTAAATCTCAATATTTATGAAATAGAAAATAAAGATTAGTGCGGTACTAACATTGGATTTTTAGTCGTCTTACGATGTAACGACAGACTGCCCACGAAATATACAATCTCTAATGATGCATCAAGAAAAAAATATATACTTATCGGTGAGTGCAGTATATGCTGAAGTCTGCCGGTATCGCGTCTCAATCTCAAACTTCCACAATGTTGTACACGTGGTTGAGAGTTTGGCTTGAATATCGACGCGTTATTATTTGACCGAGCACTGTAGATCACGTAGAAGAATAATTATTCGTTCTAAGCTGAGTATCAGTGTAATTCTTGCTGATAATCCCAACGTCACGTGTCTCAGACTCTGACGCCACGACTTTTCCGTCCAAGTACGTATGCTCTCGTTGCTCACTCCGCAACACGAGCTCGCCACACACACACAATGGCGTCTCCTCTCCCTCAACCCGCGTCCCGCATTCACCACAGAAATTATTTATCACGAATAATACTATTTCGCGCAATTGTGGCTGAAATACTTTAATAAAGACTAGGTTGTGATTCTAGGGATTTAAATATTATTGCTTTCTCGTCTTATGGTGGTAAACGAGAAATGGAGAAGATTTTAGTTTTCTCCATGGCATTCACGCGTGACAGAAAAACTATTACTTGATAACAATTGTAACTAAAAACTCTCGAGTTAGAATTATTTGGGAGTTATGTTATCCATAAATAATTATCACACGAAATACTGGTGATTTTAGAGAACCACATTCAATTCTCTAACACATTGGCAATAAATGTGTTTAACTAGATATAAGCTGACGCAATACTGGTGCTTGGTTTCGCAGGAATTCCAGCATCCATATGTAGATATAATGGTTAGTTTATGTGAACATTACTGTTAGTAAGTTTTAGTGACTACTGTAGTTAGTATAGAATAATACTGATTTATTATAATGCAATAGTATTGTATTAGTGTTGGAAATTTCCAACAACCAGGCCTCCACTCCCAGGAAGCAGCCCGTGACAGCTGACTAACACCCAGTTACCTATTTTACTGCTAGGTAACAGAAGCATAGGGTGAAAGAATCTCTGCCCATTGTTTCTCGCCGGCGCCTGGGATCGAACCCAGGACCACAGGATCACAAGTCCAGCTTGCTGTCCGCTCGGCCGACCGACTCTCTTCATCAAGGTGAACAAAGACAGCTTCTTCAAATTGAGAGAAATTGGGACAGAAGATCACAAGTGGAAGTAGGAAATGCTAAGAAGTCAAAGGAATGGAAGGAATATACAATGTACGGATAGTAAAGACATATAATATACACAGAAAGAAGAGGCTAAAGAAGTCATCTCCATCCACAACCTTATAGCTAAATTTGATAAAGTATTTGGACATCAGAATAGTTAAAATGAAATACAAAGGGGTACATCAAGGTTCGTATGTGGGGCATAAAGAACTTGATCTCACTACCCCATAGACAAGAGCTGACAGGTAAGTACACGGACACACACACACAGACACGATGCCAAAATTATGAGAAGGATTAAGATAGAGGAGGACTGCTTGAGACTTCAAGAAGACCTAGACAAGCTGAAGGAATGGTCAAACAAATGGTTGTTAGAGTTTAACCCAAGCAAATGTAATGTAATGAAGACAGGTGCAGGGAGCAGGAGGACAGATACAAGGTACCATCTGGGAGATGAAATACTCCAAGAGTCAGAGAAAGAAAAAGACTTGGGGGTTGATATCACGCCAGACCTGTCTCCTGCAGCCCATATCAAGAGGATAACATCAGCGGCATATGCCAGGCTGGCCAACATAAGAACGGCATTCAGAAACTTGTGTAAGGAATTATTCAGAACTTTGTATAAAACATATGTTAGGCCAATCCTGGAGTATGCAGCCCCAGCATGGAGTCCATATCTAGTCAAGGATACGACTAAACTGAAAAAGGTTCAAAGGTTTGCCACCAGACTGGTACCCGAGCTGAGAGGTATGAGCTACGAGGAGAAACTACGGGAATTAAACCTCACTTCGCTTGAAGACAGAAGAGTTAGGGGGGCACATGATCACCCCACTCAAGATTCTCAAGGGAATTGATAGGGTAGATAAAGACAGTCTTTTTACCACAAGGGACACACGCACTAGGGGACACAGGTGGAAACTGAGTGCCCAAATGAGCCACAGAGATGTTAGAAAGAACTTTTTTAGTGTCAGAGTGGATGACAAATGGAATGCATTAGGAAGTGATGTGGTAGAGGCTGACTCCATACACAGTTTCAAGTGTAGATATGATAGAACCCAATAGGCTCAGGAACCTGTACACTAGTTGATTGACGGTTGAGAGGCGGGACCAAAGAGCTAAAGCTCAACCCCCGCAAGCACAACTAGGTGAGTACACACACACATATGGGCGCCGGAGGCTGAATGGACATCATGCTGGATACATAATCCTGTGGACCAGGGTTCGATTCCCGGCGCCGGCGAGAAACAAAATGGGCAGTTTCTTTCACCCTGATATCCCTGTTACCTAGCAGTAAAAAGGTACCAGGGAGTTAGACTGTTACGGGCTGCTTCCTGGGTGTGTGTGTGTGTGTACTCACCTATTTGTGATTGCGGGGGTTGAGCTTTGGCTCTTTGGTCCCGCCTCTCAACTGTCAATCAACTGGTGTACAGATTCCTGAGCCTACTGGGCTCTATCATATCTACATTTAAAACTGTGTATGGAGTCAGCCTCCACCACATCACTGCCTAATGCATTCCATCCGTTAACTACTCTGACACTGAAAAAGTTCCTTCTAACGTCTCTGTGGCTCATGTGGGTACCCAGTTTCCACCTGTGTCCCCTTGTTCACGTCCCACCAGTGTTGAATAGTTTATCCTTGTTTACCCGGTCGATTCCTCTGAGGATTTTGTTGGTTGTGATCATGTCTCCCCTTACTCTTCTGTCTTCCAGTGTCGTAAGTTGCATTTCCCGCAGCCTTTCCTCGTAACTCATGCCTCTTAGTTCTATTACTAGTCTAGTGGCATACCTTTGGACTTTTTCCAGCTTCGTCTTGTGCTTGACAAGGTACGGGCTCCATGCTGGGGCCGCATATTCCAGGATTGGTCTTACATATGTGGTGTACAAGATTCTGAATGATTCCTTCCGCAGGTTCCTGAACGCTGTTCTGATGTTAGCCAGCCTCGCATATGCCGCAAACGTTATTCTTTTTATGTGGGCTTCTGGAGACAGGTTTGGTGTGATATCAACTCCTAGATCTTTCTCTCTGTTCGTTTCATTAAGTACTTCATCTCCTATTCTGTATCCTGTGTCTGGCCTCCTATTTCCACTGCCTAGTTTCATTACTTTGCATTTACTCGGTTTGAACTTTAACTGCCATTTTTGGACCATTCACTCAGTCTGTCTAGGTCATCTTGTAGCCTCCTACTATCGTCCTCAGTTTCAATCCTCCTCATAAATTTTGCATCATTGGCAAACATTGAGAGAAACGATTCTATACCCTCTGGGAGATCATTTACATATATCAGAAACCGTATAGGCCCAAGGACTGACCCCTGCGGGACTCCACTCGTAACGTCTCGCCAATCTGAGACCTCACCCCTCACACTGACTCGTTGTCTCCTGTTGCTTAGGTACTCCTGTATCCAACGGAGTACCTTCCCTTTCACTCTAGCCTGCATCTCCAGCTTTTTCACTAGCCTCTTGTGTGGCACTGTATCAAAGGCTTTCTGACAATCCAAAAATATGCAGTCTGCCCACCCTTCTCTTTCTTGCCTTATTTTTGTTGCCTTGTCGTAGAATTCAAATAACCCTGTGAGGAAGGACCTGCCATCCCTGAATCCATGTTGATGCTGTGTTACAAAGTTCTTTCGCTCCAGGTGCTCCACTAGCTTTCTTCGCACAATCTTCTCCATCAGCTTGCATGGTATGCAGGTTAGGGACACTGGCCTGTAATTTAGTGCCTCCTGTCTATCCCCTTTCTTGTATATCGGGACTACGTTAGCTGATTTCCAAATTTCTGGCAGTTCCCCTGTTGCCATTGATTTGTTATACACTATGGAGAGTGGAAGGCACAGTTCTTCGGCTCCTTCCTTTAGTATCCAAGGGGAGATTCCATCTGGGCCTATGGCCTTTGTCACATCCAACTCTAGTAAACACTTCCTTACTTCCCCGCTGGTAATCTCAAACTCTTCCAGTGGTTCCTGGTTAGCTATTCCCTCTCTTGTCTCTGGGATTTCTCTTTGCTCTACGGTGAAGACCTCTTGGATTTTCTTATTCAGTTCCTCACATACTTCCTTGTCGTTTGTAGTGAATCCTTCTGCCCCTATCCTTAATTTCATAACCTGTTCCTTTACTGTTGTTTTTCTCCTGATGTGGCTATGCAGCAATTTAGGCTGAGTTTTTGCCTTGCGATGTCATTTTCGTATTGTCTCTCTGCCTCTCTTCTCATCCTGACATATTCATTCCTGGCATTCTGGTTTCCTTTTCTGCTCTCCAGTGCCCTGCTATTCCTATAGTTTCTCCTTGCCCTTTTACTTTGCTGCTTAGCTAGCCTACATCTCTGATTAAACCATGCGTTTCTCATCTTCATTTCACTGTTTTCCTTTTGGGCTGGGACAAACCTGTTTGCTGCGTCCTTGCATTTTTGCGTGATGTAGTGCATCATATCTTGGGCCGTCTTTTCCCTGAGTTCTGTTTCCCATGCTATATCTGTTAGGAATTTTCTTATCTCCTCATAGTTTCCCTTTCAGTATGCTAACCTTTTGGTTTTGGTATCCCTTCTCGAGTTCAATAACCCTTCTTCAATCAGGTACTCAAACACCAATACACTGTGGTCGCTCATTCCTACTGGGGCCTCAAAACCGATTTCTCTTATGTCAGAGTCGTTCAGGGTGAAGACCAGGTTGAGTCTCGCTGGTTCGTCATTTCCTCTCATCCTTGTGGATTCTCTGACATGCTGGGTTAAGAAGTTTCTAGTCACCACCTCCAGTAGTTTGGCTCTCCACGTATCCTCGCCTCCATGCGGTTCCTTGTTCTCCCAATCAATCCTTCCGTGATTGAAGTCCTCCATGATGAGCAGGTGGGATCTATTTCTACAGGCAGCAGAGGCTGCCCTCTCAATTATAGTGTTAACTGCCATGTTGTTGTTTTCGTACTCTTGACTGGGTCTTCTGTCATTTGGTAGAGGGTTATATATTACTGCTACTACTATCCTTGGTCCTCCCATTGTCATGGTGCCTGCTATGTTGTCTCTGAAACCCTCACAGCCCGGGATAGCCATCTCCTTAAAATTCCATTCCTTTCTCTTGAGTAGGGCCACTCCGCCTCCTCCCCTACCTTCCCTCTCTTTCTTTATTACTGTGTACTCCTGGGGAAACACGGCATTCGTTATGATTCCAGAGAGTTTTGTTTCAGTGAGTCCGATTACATCTGGGTTCACTTCTTGTGCTCTTTCCCTTAGTTCACTTGCCTTGCTTGTGATCCCATCTATGTTCGAGTACATTGCCCTGAAACTGACTCTCTTCTGCTTCTCCTCTGGGGGGGGGGGACCAGTGGGGTCTGAGGTGAGTGGAAGCTGGGAGGATCTGGTACGGGGGGGACTGGTGGTGGAGGAAGGGCTTGGGGGGGGTGGGGGCGAGGGGAAGGTAGGGGGAGTGGCTGAGAGGGGATTGAGAGGGGGAGGGTTGGAGGGGGTGAAAGGGGGAGGGTTGAGGGGGGTGAGAGGAGGAGGTTTGGGGGGATGGGGGAGAAGGGGGGGTTTGAGGGGGCAGTAAAGGGGGAAGGGCTTGGGAGGCGTGGGGGGAAAGGGAAGGCTGAGGTGGGTGAGGAAGAGGGGAGGGTTTTGGGGAGTGGTGGAGAGGAGAAGGCTTAGGTGGGGTAGGGGAGAGTGGGGGGCTTAGGGGGGGCAGGGGAGAATGGAGGGCTTGTGGGTGGAAGAGATGGGAGGGCATGTGGGAGAAGGGAGGGCTTGGGGGATGGGGGAGAAGGGAGGTCCTGGGGGGAGGGGGGAGTGAGAGGAGGGGGGTGAGTGGGAGGAGATGGGTGGGTGGGGGGAGGGTGCCTTAGGTGGGTTCTTAGTGGGGGGCTGACAGGGGTTGGGGCAGGTAGGGTGTCTGTTGGGTAGAATGTGGGCGTGGTGCCGCACTCCCTGTGGCTAATGCACTGTTTGAGGAGGGTTCCCCATTCCCCTCTGGGATTGTAGGGATCGGGGTTGTGGCTCCCCGATTCCTTTCTCTCTCCCTGCGCTCCTTCCGCGCGTCTGCTGCCTGCTTTCTCTCTTCCCTTGTCATATCCATCTGCAAGAATACTCTTTTGAACTTCTCTACATTTGCTAGACAGCACTTCCTTTCTAACAGTTCCTCTTTCACGATTTCGCTCATGAATACCACCTTTATCATTCGGTCAACCTTTATCACCTCTTCAACATTTTGTTCAGCTCCCTCCATCCATACCTCTTTACGAATTTCTTTAACCACGTTTTTGTCCTTGTCTCTCCGCTCCTTTGGTCTGGTCCCTGTTTGCTCTTTAATGCCTGCTACTACTACTGCTCTTTTTCTCTCTATCAGCCGGCTAGTACATCTAGCTGCTTCCTGAGAGGAGGCCACTTCCATGGCAACTTCCTTAACTGCAGACCTAGCTTCAGGGCTCATTTTAAGCATTTCAGCATATGAGAGCTGAGGTGTGGAGGTCCCCTCCACAGTAGCATTCCTGTCTCCCTGATTCACGGTTTGTGTCTGGTATTGTGGAGAAGTCTCCTTCAGGCATCTTATCTCCTCCTTTGCTGCCCTTAGTTCATCCTGCAGGTTGGCAACTGTCTCCCTCATTACCCTCAGTCCTTCACTGAACTCATCCCACATTTGCTGGAATACTCCCTTCATCCAGGCTTCCTGTTCCACCCCATCCTCTGAATTTGTTCCAGCCGCGATTGTCAACCTGCGTTTGTCACCCCGAGTTCGTGTCCCTTCCATGTCTTCCCTATGAGAGAGAGAGAGAGAATGAGATATAGAAGGAGAGAGAGAGAGAGAGAGAGAGAGAGAGAGAGAGAGAGAGAGAGAGAGAGAGAGAGAGAGAGAGAGAGAGAGAGAGAGAGAGAGAGAGAGAGAGAGAGAGAGAGAGAGAGAGAGAGAGAGAGAGAGAGATGGGGGGAGAGAGAGAGAGAGAGAGGGGGGGAGACAGAGAGAGGGGGGGGGGGAGAGAGATAGGTGTGTCTGAGTGTGTACTGAAGGGGGGGGGGGGAGATGGGAGAGAGGGATGGGATGGCGAGGGTGTGTGGGGGGATTAGAGTGGGAAGGTTATATGTGGACCATTCGGTTTGGAGGCCTGTGTGTACTGTTGTTGCTCTGGTGGGAGGGGTGGAGGTGAGAGAAGGGGGGGGAGAGAGTTGTCTCAGTGTAGGGTGCAGTGTTTTTCGCACTTGGGTGTCAGGAAACTAGTTCCCACATGAGCCGCACATTTCCCTTGATATTCGTTTCAGTTTGTTAACTTATATCCAAGACTAACTATTAAAAGGCAATAACATTGTACACCGACTGACTGACTGACTTTGTGAGAGGCCTTACCTTACCCCCAATTCAAAACATCCCACAGCACAAACAGGTGTTAAATACTGTTGACAGTGGTGTGTAGGCCTGCTGTCTCCATCCACGCCGCTGCCAGGCGTTGGTCCCTCCAACTTGTTGCTATATATCGCCAGTATCCTGCTTCATGTTCCTCTTAGCACCGATATAGTTCAATGCCCCACGTTCAGAATCACTTCTTCACTATCCTGTTCACTATTTGTTATGATCTTCACTATCACATCTAGTTGTGTACACTCTCACCATGCAGTGGCCCACGTGCTTGTCCTGGCACAGATGTCGTACCCCTGATCTTGTCTAATATGCACTATTGGGCACTATCCATAAGTTTTCTAGTTTCAAATTGGTGTGTTGCACTTTGTATTATCACTGAACACCGAATTTCCCGTGTATCCCTCTGATGTCCCGAGATATAAAGCCTTATTGGCAAGCGCGGCACAATGTGACCTCCTCCTTCACCCTCGTGAAACGTCTGTGTGTGTGTGTGTGTGTGTGTGTGTACTCACCTAATTGTACTCACCTAATTGTGCTTGCTGGGGTTGAGCTCTGGCTCTTTGGTCCCGCCTCTCAACCGTCAATCAACTAGTGTACAGATTCCTGAGCCTATTGGGCTCTATCATATCTACATTTGAAACTGTGTATGGAGTCAGCCTCCACCACATCACTTCCTAATGCATTCCATTTACTAACTACTCTGACACTGAAAAAGATCTTTCTAACGTCTCTGTGGCTCATTTGGGTACTCAGCTTCCACCTGTGTCCCCTTGTTCGCATCCCACCAGTGTTGAATAGTTCATCCTTGTTTACCCGGTCGATTCCTCTGAGGATTTTGTAGGTTGTGATCATGTCCCCCCTTACTCTTCTGTCTTCCAGTGTCGTGAGGTGCATTTCCCGCAGCCTTTCCTCATAACTCATGCCTCTTAGTTCTGGGACTAGTCTAGTAGCATACCTTTGGACTTTTTCCAGCTTCGTCTTGTGCTTGACAAGGTACGGGCTCCATGCTGGATCCGCATACTCCAGGATTGGCCTTACATATGTGGTGTACAAGATTCTGAATGATTCCTTACACAGGTTCCTGAACGCCGTTCTGATGTTAGCCAGCCTCGCATATGCCGCAGACGTTATTCTCTTTATGTGGGCTTCAGGAGACAGGTTTGGTGTGATATCAACTCCTAGATCTTTCTCTCTGTCTGTTTCATTAAGTACTTCATCTCCTATTCTGTATCCTGTGCCTGGCCTCCTGTTTCCACTGCCTAGTTTCATTACTTTGCATTTACTCGGGTTGAACTTCAACAGCCATTTGTTGGACCATTCACTCAGTCTATCCAGGTCTTCTTGTAGCCTCCTACTATCATCCTCTGTTTCAATCCTCCTCATAATTTTTGCATCGTCGGCAAACATTGAGAGGAACGAATCTATACCCTCTGGGAGATCATTTACATATACCAGAAACAGTATAGGTCCAAGGACTGACCCCTGCGGGACTCCACTTGTGACGTCTCGCCAATCTGAGACCTCACCCCTCACACAGACTCGTTGTCTCCTGTTGCTTAGGTATTCCTCTATCCACCGGAGTACCTTCCCTCTCACTCCAGCCTGCATCTCCAACTTTCGCACTAGCCTCTTGTGTGGCACTGTATCAAAGGCTTTCTGACAATCCAAAAATATGCAGTCTGCCCACCCTTCTCTTTCTTGCCTTATTTTTGTTGCCTGGTCGTAGAATTCAAGTAACCCTGTGAGGCAGGACCTGCCATCCCTGAACCCATGTTGATGCTGTGTTACAAAGTTCCTTCGCTCCAGATGCTCCACTAGTTTTTTTTCGCACAATCTTCTCCATCAGCTTGCATGGTATGCAGGTTAGGGACACTGGCCTGTAGTTCAGTGCCTCCTGTCTATCCCCTTTCTTGTATATCGGGACTACGTTAGCTGCTTTCCAAATATCTGGCAGTTCCCCTGTTGCCAGTGATTTGTTATACACTATGGAGAGTGGTAGACTCAGTTCTCTTGCTCCTTCCTTTAGAACCCAAGGGGAGATTCCATCTGGGCCTATAGCCTTCGTCACGTCCAACTCTAGTAAACACTTCCATACTTCCCCACTGGTAATCTCAAACTCTTCCAGTGGTTCCTGGTTAGCTATTCCCTCACTTACCTCTGGAATTTCTCCTTGTTCTAAGGTGAAGACCTCCTGGAATTTCTTATTCAATTCCTCACACACTTCCTTGTCATTTGTAGTGAATCCTTCCGCCCCTATCCTTAATCTCATAACCTGTTCCTTTACTGTTGCTTTTCTCCTAATGTGGCTATGCAACAATTTAGGCTGAGTCTTTGCCTTGCTTGCGATGTCATTTTCGTATTGTCTTTCTGCCTCTCTTCTCATCCTGACATATTCATTCCTGGCATTCTGGTATCTTTCTCTGCTCTCCAGTGTCCTGTTATTCCTATAGATTCTCCATGCCCTTTTACTTTGCTGCTTAGGTAGCCTACATCTTTGATTAAACCATGGGTTTCTCATCTTCATTTCTCTGTTTTCCTTTTGGACTGGGACAAACTTGTTTGCTGCGTCCTTGCACTTCTGCGTGATGTAATCCATCATATCTTGGGCCGTCTTTCCCCTGAGCTCTGTTTCCCATGCTATATCTGTTAGGAATTTTCTTATCCCCTCATAGTTTCCCTTTCGGTATGCTAACCTTTTGGTTTCGGTATCCCTCCTCGAGTTCAATAACTCTTCTTCAATCAAGTACTCAAACACCAGTACACTGTGGTCGCTCATTCCTACTGGGTCCTCAAAACCGATTTCTCTTATGTCGGAGTCGTTCAGAGTGAAGACTAGGTCGAGTCTCGCTGGTTCGTCATTGCCTCTCATCCTTGTGGGTTCTCCGACATGCTGGGTTAAAAAGTTGCTTGTCACCACCTCCAATAGTTTGGCTCTCCACGTATCCTCGCCTCCATGCGGTTCCTTGTTCTCCCAGTCAATCTTTCCGTGATTGAAGTCGCCCATGATGAGCAGGTGGGATCTATTTCTACAGGCAGCAGAGGCTGCCCTCTCAATTATAGTGTTAACTGCCTTGTTGTTGTTTTCATACTCTTGACTGGGTCTCCTGTCATTTGGTGGAGGGTTGTATATTACTGCTACTACTATTCTTGGTCCTCCCATTGTTATGGTGCCTGCTATGTAGTCTCTGAACTCCTCACAGCCCGGGATGGCCATCTCCTTAAAACTCCATTCCCTTCTCATGAGTAGGGCCACTCCGCCTCCTCCTCTACCTTCCCTCTCTTTCCTTATTACTGTATACTCCTGGGGAAACACGGCATTCGTTATGATTCCAGAGAGTTTTGTTTCAGTGAGTCCGATTACATCTGGGTTAACTTCTTGTGCTCTTTCCCTTAGTTCACTTGTCTTGCTTGTGATCCCATCTATGTTCAAGTACATCACCCTGAAACTGACTCTCTTCTGCTTCTTTTCTGGGGGGGACCTTTGGGATCTAGGGTGAGTGGGAGCTGGGGGGACCTGGCACGGGGGGATTGGTGGAGGAGGGAGGGCTTTGGGTGGTGGGGGAGAGGGGGAGGGTACAGGGGGTGGATAAGAGGGGGAGGGTACAGGGGGTGGATAAGAGGGGATGGGGAAGGTTGGGTGTCTGTTGGGTAGAATTTGGGGGTGGTGCCCCAATCCCTGTGGCTGTTGCACTGTTTGAGGAGGGTTCTCCACTTCCCTCTGGGATTGTAGGGTTCTGGGTTGTGGTACTCTGATTTCCTTCTCTCTCCCTGCGCTCCTTCCTCGCGTCTGCTGTCCGTATTCTCTCTTCCCTTGTCATATCCCTCTGCAGGAATATTTTCTTGAACTTCTCTACACCTTTTAGACAACACTTCCTTGCTAGCAGTTCCTCTTTCGCGATTTCGCTCATGAAAACCACCTTTATCATTCGGTCTCTGTCCTTGTTGTACTTTCCAAGCCTGAAAACCTTTTCAACATTTCGCTCAGCTCCCTCCATCCTTACCTCTTTAAGGATCTCTTTAATCATGTTTTTGTCCTTGTCTCTCCGCTCCTTTGGTCCGGTCCCTGTTTGTTCTTCAATGCCTGCTACTACAACTGCTCTATTTCTCTCTATCAGCCGGCTAGTACATCTAGCTGCTTCCTGAGAGGAAGCCACTTCCATGGCAACTTCCTTAACCGCAGACCTAGCTTCAGGCAGACCTAGCTGTGTGTGTGTGTGTGTGTGTGTGTGCGTGTGTGTGTGTGTGTGCGTGTGTGTGTGTGTGTGGACAAGAAAATTAGATAGTCAGTAGTTAGTAACAGTTGATTGATTGGCAGTTGAGAGGCGGGCCAAAAGAGCAGACCTCAACCCCTGGAAGCACAACTAGGTGAATACACACGCTCACACATACACACACAAAAACACACACACACACACACACACACACACACACACACACACACACACACACACACACACACACACACACACACACACACACACACACACACACACACACACACACACACACACACACACACACACACACACACACACACACACACACACACCACACACACACACACACAGACGGTGCACCCTAAAGAGGGGGTGCAGAAGCACTAAGTGTGTCTCTCTCTGTGGTGCATAACAGGTCACTGGAAACGTGAGACCTACCAGAAAACTGGAAGAACAGCTAATGTAATCCTAATATACAACATGGGTGACAGGCAAAGAGGCACTGAACTACAGGCGTATCTCCCAAACACATATACCATGCAAGCTGATGTAGAAGATCGTCAGGAAACGGCTCGAAGAACATCTAAAGGAAAAGATTTTTGTAACACACTACCAGCATGGCTAGAGGGATGGTAAATCGTGCCTCACAGGCTTAAAAGAATTCGATGACCAGGCGACGAAAATTAGGCAAGAAAGAGATGGGTGGGCAGACTGCATTTTCTTGGATTTTCAAAACGCCTTTGACAAAGTACCGAATATAAGGCTGTTGCAAACGTTGGAGAAACAGGCAGGAGTAAAAGGTAAGGGTGCTCCAGTGGATAAGGATGTATCTATTCAACAGGAAACAGCGAGTAACTGTGAGGGGGGAGACATCAGAGTGGCGAGATGTCACCAGCGGAGTCTCACAGGGCTCTGTACTTGAACCCATCCTGTTTCTGTTATATGTAAACGATCTTCCAGATGATATAGAAACCTTCCTCTCAATGCTTGCTGATGATGCAAAAATTATGAGAAGAATCAAGACAGATGAAGATAGGCAGAGACTACAGGACGACTTGGATAAACTGGATTAATTCGTCTAGAAAATGCCTACTAAAGTTTAACTTAGGAAAGTGTAAATTAATTATATTAGGCGATGGGAGCAGGAGGCTGAACAGAAGGTACCATCTGGGAGGTAAAATTTTGCAAGAATCAAATAGAGAGAACGATCTGGGGTTGAACCTGTCACAACGAACCTGTCCCCAGAGGTCCACATCAAAAGGAAATCATCAAAAGCATATGCTAGATTGGCCAACATAAGAACTGCCTTTAGAAACTTGTGAAAATAATCGTTCAGGACCTTGTATACCACTTATGTCAGACCAGTCCTGGATCATGCAGCTCCAGCCTGGAATCCATACCTAGTTAGTTGCAAGGCAAAGTTAGAGAAGATTTAGAGATATGACACCAGAATAGTCTCAGAACTGAGAGGTATGATCTACGAGGAAAAACTATGCAAGCTAAACATCACGACATCAGAAGACAGAAGAGTAAGGGGAGACACGATCATCACCTTCAAAATTCTCAGATGAATTGACAGAGTGGACAAAGACAAACTATTAAACATGAGTGGAACACAAAGGGACTCAGGTGGAAACTTTATACCCATAAGAGCCACAGAGACATTAGAAATAATTTAGTCAGTGTCAGAGTAGTTAAAAAATGGAATTCATTTGGCAGTGATGACGTGGAGGCAGACTCCATATACAGTTTCAAATGAAGATTTGATAGAGCCCAAAAGGCTCCAGAATCTGTACACCAATTGATTGAAAGTTGAGAGGTAGGAAAAAAAAGCCAAAGCTCAACGGCCGAAAGCACAACTAGGTGGGGTTCAGCTAGGTGAATACACACACACACACACACACACACACACACACACACACACACACACACACACACACACACACACACACACACACACACACACACACACACACACACACACACACACACACACACACACACACACACACACACACACACACACACACAACCACACACACACACCACACACACACACACACACACACACACACACACACACACACACACACACATACACACACACACTCACACGCACACACCACACACACGCGCGCACACACCACCACACACATACACATAAACATACACACACACAGAATCTCTCTCTCTCTCTCTCTCTCTCTCTCTCTCTCTCTCTCTCTCTCTCTCTCTCTCTCTCTCTCTCTCTCTCTCTCTCTCTCTCTCTCTCTCTCTCTCTGTCTCTCTCTGTCTCTCTCTGTCTCTCTCTCTCTCTCTCTCTCTCTCTCTCTCTCTCTCTCTCTCTCTCTCTCTCTCTCTCTCTCTCTCTCTCTCTCTCTCTCTCTCTCTCTCTCTCTCCCTCTCTCTCCTCTCTCTCTCTCTCTCTCTCTCTCTCTCTCTCTCTCTCTCTCTCTCTCTCTCTCTCTCTCTCTCTCTCTCTCTCTCTCTCTCTCTCTCTCTCTCTCTCTCTCTCTCTCTCTCTCTGTCTCTCTCTCTCTCTCTCTCTCTCTCTCTCTCTCTCTCTCTCTCTCTCTCTCTCTCTCTCTCTCTCTCTCTCTCTCTCTCTCTCTCTCTCTCCCCCCCTACACCCCCCTAACACACACACCCACTACACACACACTCACTCACTTTCCTCCAACAAAGTGGGAGGAAACGAACAAGACCAGCTATACATGGAGATGATGTTCATGCATGGAAGGAAATCAATGGGGAAATTGAAGGACACGAGGGGAAACTATAAGTAGGCTGCTGATAGAACTGATTGCACCCCAAGAGAAGATAAAAACTCTAAAAGCATGCCCCCTTCAGACTCTGGCTCAGGTAAACAACCCCCAGGTAACTAGGGGATGTAGCAATAGCAGGCACCCCTACAATGGGTGCCACCTTTTCTGAAATACTGAAGAGTCCCGATGCCATGTTCACAGTCAAGGAAGTTGTAATGAAAGCAGTAACTTCACAGGAGGCAGCGAGATGCACGAGCCAGCTAATGGAAAGGAAAAGAGCTGTAGTAGTGGTAGGTATTAAAGAACAAGAGGGTGCCAATCCAAGAAAGAAGAATGGAGGACTCAGGAAAAAGCTGCAGTGTCATGGATACTTAAGGAGATAGGAATGGAAGGGGCTGAACGAGACATAGAACAGTTTTTCCGGATTGGCCAGTACAACAAAGACAAAAAAGAAATTGATCAAGGTAGTATTCAGGAACGAGGCCATTAAAGAGGACATGCTAGTAAATAAGAACAAACTGAAAAATGCAAGGAATTACAAAGATGTATACCTTCAGAGTGAAATGACCAGAGAGGAGATAATAAGGGCAGCAGATGCAAGGAAAAGGCGCATCGAGAGGGAAGGGAGCCAGGGAACTTCAGCCTCCAACCCAGCAATCCCAGAGGGGAGTTCGGGAACCTCAATCCAGCAATTTAGGAACCCCAGAGTGGACTGCAACACCCCAACTCACCACCCCTTAAGGCCCCCTCCTACCCCCAGCACATACCCTTCCTTGGCATTGCACAATGCCCACCATATCACCCAAATCTTCCCTCCCCCCTTACCCCCAGTATCCCCTACCTTTCCATCCCCTGGTCTTCTTCCTGGCCCAAGCAGGCCAAGACGAGACCTAAGCCCTCCATCCCCTCACCGGACCTCCCCCCAAACTCCTGTCAATTACACCACAGGAGGGAGTGCCATCACCCCGAGCAAATTCTGCCACCCAACCCCCGTGCACTCCCAGCCCCCTTCACCCCTAGGAATTCTTCCTGACCCAAGCAGGCCTGGGCAAGACCTAAGCCCTCCATCCCTCAACCCCATCTTCCCCTAAACCCCTGGCAACTACCTCACAGGAGGATGAGCCTACCCAAGAAGCAATGCCCATTCAACAACTTCCTACACTTGTGGGGAAAGAGAGTAAAAATGGATGTAGGAAAGTGAGCTTCAAGGTATGTACTCAAACATCTGTGGGATTACCAATATAGCAAGTGAACTGGCAGAAAGGGTACAGAAAGAGAACCCAGATGTAATAGGACTCACAGAAACAAAATTGTCAGGAGTCATAAACAGATGCTGTGTTTCCAAAGGACTACCAGATAGTGAGGAAAGAGAGGGAAGGGAGAGGAGGTGGAGGAGTGGCCCTGCTGATAAAGAAGGACTGCAGTTTTGATAAGTTAGAAATTTCGAACAAGAAACATAGGTGGAAAAGTAGTACCCAACTGAGCTACGGGACGTTTGAAACAACTTTTTCAGTGTCAGAGAAGGTAACAGATGGAATGCATTAGGCAGCGGAGTGGTGGAAGCAGTCTCAAAGCAGTCTTCATTCAGTTTGTCTTTTAGGCACACAATTTCCACCTGTGTCCCTTAATGTGTGTGCCCCTTGTGTTAAATAGTTTGTCTCTATCTACTCTATCAATTCCCTCTGAGGATCTTGTAATGTGGTGATCATGTCCCCTCTAACGCTTCTGTCTTCCAGTGACGTGAGGTTTAATTCCCGTAGTTTCTCCTCGTAGCTCATACCTCTCAGCTCGGGTACTAGTCTGGTGGCAAACCTTTGAACCTTTTTCAGTTTAGTCTTATGCTTGACTAGATATGGACTCCATGCTGGAGCCACATACTCCAGGATTGGTCTGACATATGTGGTATATAATGTTCTGAAAGATTCCTCACACAAGTTTCTAAATGCCGTTCTTATGTTAGCCAACCTGGCATATGCCACTGATGTGATCCTCTTGATATGAGCTTCAGGGGACAGGTCTGGCGTGATATCAACCCCTAGGTCTTTCTCTCTCTCTGACTCCTTGAAGTGTTTCATCTCCCAAATGATACCTTGTATCTGGAGTCCTGCTTCCTACCCCTATCTTCATTACATTACATTTGCTTGGGTTAAACTCTAACAACCATTTGTTCGACCATTCCTGCAGCTTGTCCAGGTCTTCTTGAAGCCTCAAGCTGTCCTCCTCTGTCTTAATCCTTCTCATAATTTTGGCATCGTCTGCAAACTTTGAGAGGAATGAGTCTATACCCTCTTGGAGATCATTTTCGTATATCAGAATCAGGATTAGGTCCGAGTATAGCCCTGTGGGACTCCACTGGTGACTTCACGCCAATCTGAGGTCTCACCCCTCACTGTAACTCTCTGCTTCCTATTGCTTAGGCCCTTATCCACTGGAGCACCCTACCAGTTACTCCTGCCTGTTTCTCCAGCTTATGCATCAACCTTTTATGGGGTACTGTGCCAAAGGCTTTCCGACAGTCCAAAAAAATGTAGTCTGCCCATCCTTCTCTTTCTTGCGTAATCTATTAATTCTATTAAGCCGGTAAGGCAAGATTTACCCTCCCTGAACCCATGTTGCTGAATTGTCACGAAGTCTTGTCTTTCTAGATGTGGTTTTTCCTCACAATCTTCTCCCTTATCATGCATGTTATACAAGTTAAGGACACTGGCCTGTAGTTCAGTGCCTCTTGGCTGTCACCCTTTTTGTATATTGGGACTACGTTAGCCATCTTCCATATTTCTGGTAGGTCTCCCGTTTTCAGTGACCTCCTATACACTATGGAGAGTGACAAACAAAGTGCTCCTCCACACTCTTTCAATACCCTTGGTGAGATTCCGTCCGGCCCAACAGCTTTTCTCAAGTCCAACTCCAATAGGTACTTCTTGAACTCATCTCTTGTAATTTCGAACCTTTCCAAGGTCGCCTGGTTTGCTGCCACCTCTCCTAGCGCCGTGACTTCTTCTTGTTCTATTGTAAAGACCTCCTAAAACCTTTTGTTGAGTTCCTCACACATCTCTTTGTCCTTCTCTATGTACCTGTCCTCACCCATCCTAAGTTTCATCACATATTCCTTCACTGTTGTCTTCCTCCTGATGTGACTGTGTAGTAGTTTTGATTCGGTCTTGGCTTTGTTAGCTATATCATTTTCATACATTTTCTCAGCTGCTCTTTTCACACTAACATACTCGTTCCTGGCTCTCTGGTATCTCTCTCTACTCTCAGGTGTTCTGCTATTACGGAAGTTCCTCCATGCCCTTTTGTTCAGCTCCTTTGCTTTCATACATTCCCCATTAAACCATGGATTCTTCTTTTGCTTCTCAGTGTTTTCCTGTCGGGCCGGGACAAACCTGCTTACAGCCTCCTGACACTTTTGGGTGACATAGTCCATCATGTCTTGTACGGACTTGGTTCTGAGTTCTGTGTCCCATTGTATATTCCTTAGGAATTTATTCATCTCCTCATAGTTTCCCTTTCGGTACACCAGCACTTTGTTTCCCAGTTCTTTTTTGGGAGAGATAATTCCTAGCTCAACACGGTACTCAAAGCTCAATACACTATGATCACTCATTCCCAAAGGGGCTTCCAACTTAACTTCCCTTATATCCGACTCATTTAGGGTAAATATCAGATCAAGCAAGTCTGGTTCGTCCTCTCCTCTCATTCTTGTCGGTCCCCTGACGTGTTGACTTAGAAAAATTCTTGTTGCCACGTCCAGCAGCTTAGCTCTCCATGTGTCAGGTCCACCATGTGGGTCTCTGTTCCCCCAATCTATTTTCCCTTTGGTTGAAGTCTCCCATGATTAGTAGTCTGGATCCGTTCCTGCTAGCCACAGAAACTGCTCTGGTGGGGGGTTATATATCACTACTAATATAATTTTCTGTCCTCCAGTTGCTATGGTGCCGGATATGTAGTCACTGAAACCTTCACAGTTCTGATTTACCATCTCTTCAAAACTCCAACCTTTTCTTATCAGCAAAGCTACACCACCTCCTCCTCTCCCTTCTCTCTCTCTTTCCTCACTACATAGTAGTCCTGTGGAAACATTGCGTTTGTTATGGTGTATGTTAGCTTTGTTTCTGAGAGTGCTATTATGTCTGGGTTTTCTTCTAGTGCCCATTCTCTGAGTTCACTTGTTTTATTTGTAATTCCATCTATGTTAGTGTACATTGCCTTGAAGCTCACTTTCTTCAGTTCATTTTCTTGTCCCTTTCTTGGCGAGCATTCTGCTGGTGTGGGAAGCTTTTCAGTGGGTGAAATGATCTGTGAGGTGGTGTGCATTTTGTGGTCTGCGTTTGTGTTTCCCTACTCATACACACACACAGTCTCACTAGTTGTACTCACCTAGTTGTGTCTGCAGGATGAAGAAGATAGGTTTGTGGAGAAGATGATTGGGAAATTTGTAGAGAAGAGGGATGTTTGGATAGGTGATCTAATCCAGGGGATTAAAAGTGAAGTCTTTAATAAGATACAGGACGAGGTTCAAAGATTCAAACAAGAGTTTATGGATTATATTCAAGAGGAAATCACGAAGAGCAGGGTAGAATGGCAAGGAGAAATATCTAAGCTTACTAATGAATTTGGCAGGAATAAGGGAAGCTTGGCAGGGGAACGGGGAGTAGTAGTAGGTGGAGTAGCGGGTGTCGGAGGGGTGGGGGTCAGCCAGGGAGAGGGCCACCAGCATGACCCTGAACTGAGAAAGAGGACAATCATAATCCATGGATTGCTTGAAGCCAGGGCACCATCGAGGCAGGAAAGGATGGAGATTGAGGATTTGGAGCTACAGGGGATCTTGAGAGACATGAGAGCCCAGATGGCAGGGAATGAGGTGCAAGTTCAACGACGCATTGGACCATACAACTGTAACAGGAAACGACCTGTCCTGGTACAGCTCACTACCGAAGAGGCAGTGGATTACATACTACATCACAAACACTTACTCAGAGGTAGCGAAAATTACTACAACGTATATATTGACAAATTCATGTCTAAGGAGGAACAGATTGCCCACAGAGCAAGCAAACAACAATACAACTCTTCCCATTTGAGAGTAGCTACACACCCCAGTGCTAATCCACCCCATGCTAACCAGCTCACTCCTGCTTCTCAGGTCACCCCTTCCCCAAATCAGCCGCCCCTGCTTATCTCCCCAACACATCCCTTGACCCCTCTGACCCCACTGCAGTCAAATTCATCCCACATTCCAAGGACCCCCTCATCACCTCAACCCCCAAAACCCGTCCAGCCCTCATCCCCTCAACCCCCAAAACCCACCAAGCCCTCATCCCCTCAACCCCCAAAACCCACCTAGCCCTCATCCCCTCAACCCCAAGAACCCACCCAGCCCTCATCCCCTCAACACCCAAAGCCTACCCAGCCCTCACCCCTCCTCATCCCCTCTCCTTCCATGTGACCCCCCACCCTTGCAAGGGGGGTGGGAGATTCCCCCACCCCCTCTATCCTTCCCCCTCCCAACCTCACAACCTCTATCTGACTCCCAACCTTACGCTATCTCCCAACCCCTCTATGCCCTCCCTAATCTTCAGACCCAGTATGCCCTTCCTACTCGAGACCTATCTACCCAGGCCCTACCCCAGACCCTCCTACCTACCTTCCTAGAAGCCCAGCCCTCAGTAGCCCCCCAAGCACCCCTCCTGACCTCTTTCACCCCCCATACACCCCCCGGACCCCCCCAGACACACCTCGGATCCCCCCGGACATCCCCCGGATCCTCCCCGCCCCCAGTCATCCCCCCAGACACCCCCTAGATCCCCCAGATCCCCCTTGCCCTCAGTCACCCCCCAGACACCCCCCAGATACCCCCAGACCCCCAGAGAAAGGGAGAACTCTGGTACAAGAGTTTCCATGAAGAATCTCAAGGTTTGGTACACCAATGCTGATGGGGTATCTAATAAAGCAGAAGAGATAAAAGAAAGAGTGAGTGAAGCAGATCCTGACATAGTTGTAATTGTGGAAACTAAAATTAATGACATGATCTCAGATGCAATCTTTCCTAAAGGGTACCAGGTGAAACGAAAAGAGAGGATACAGAGACAGGGAGGGGGAGTAGCACTCCTAATAAAGCGGAAATGGAAGTTTGAAGACCTGGGAAATCGAGTTGCCAATGAGTGCACAAGCTTCATACATGGAACTCTGACAGTAGATGGGAGGAAGATTGTGATCTTGGTAATCTACAATCCCCCACCAAACAGTAGAAGACCCAGGCAGGAGTATGATGACAACAACAAAGCATGTATAGATGAACTGCAGAAGGCAGCAACGCTAGCCCACAGAATGAGAGCGAAGCTGCTGATCATGGGGGACCTAAATCATGGAGAGATAAATTGGGAATTTAGGAATCCCCATGGAGGGGACGAAACGTGGGGAGCAAAATTAGTAGATGTTATAGACAGGAATTTCCTGACACAACATGTGAAGGAAGACACAAGGGAAAGAGGAGGAGATGCACCGAGCCTATTAGACCTGATTTTCACCCAGAACAAAGAAGATATCGAGAATTTAGAGCATGAAATACCTCTAGGGGCCAGTGGCCATTGTGTCCTAGTCTTTGACTACATGATGGAATTCAAACTTATGACCATGGGACAAGAGATCTGGGAAAGGAGAGCTGACTACAGGAAAGGGGACTATATGAGGATAAGGGACTATCTGGGTGAAGTGCAGTGGGAGGAAGAAATTAGAGGAAAAACAGTCCAAGATATGATGGACCTAGTCATACAGAAATGCCAGGAGGCCGAAGAGAGATTTATACCAACGGTAAAGGGAAAAAATAAGAAGGAATATAATAACCCATGGTTTAATAGACAGTGTCAGGAAGCAAAAATGGCCAGCAGGCGGGAGTGGAGGAAGTACAAAAGACAAAGAACAGAGGACAACAGGATCAGATACAACAGAGCTAGGAACGATTACATTAACATAAGACGAGCATCGGATAGGGACTATGAGAACGATATTGCAATCAAAGCGAAAAAACAACCTAAGTTACTACACAGTCATATAAGAAGAAAAATGTCGGTGAACGACCAAGTGACAAGACTAAGGAAGACAGAGGGGGCATATACTGAAAGTGACAAGGAAATCTGCGAGGCACTGAATGCCAGTTTCCATGGAGTGTTCACTACCGAGCCTGAGCAGCTCCCATTGTTGGAAGGGGTTACCCTAGATGAAATACTATCAGATATAGAGGTGACAGCAGAGGAGGTAATGAAGCAGTTGACAACTCTAGATGCAACTAAAGCAGTTGGACCAGACAAAGTATCACCGTGGATACTAAAAGAAGCAGCACAGGCCCTCAGCGTGCCTCTGGCAATGATCTTTAATGAGTCACTTATGTCAGGAGAATTGCCCAGTTGCTGGAAGAAGGCAAATGTCGTGCCGATCTTCAAGAAAGGTGATAGGGAGGAGGCACTTAACTATAGACCTGTATCACTGACAAGCATCCCCTGTAAAATACTGAAAAGAATAATTAGACTACGACTGGTTACACACCGGGAGAACATTAGGTTTTGAACAAACATCAACATGGGTTCTGGACAGGGAAATCGTGCCTAACAAACCTTCTGGAATTCTATGATAAAATAACGAGGATAAGACAGGACAGAGATGGTTGGGCAGACTGCATATTTCTGGACTGCCAAAAAGCCTTTGATACAGTACCGCACATGAGACTGCTGTTCAAGCTCGAGAGGCAGGCGGGGGTGGGGGGAAAGGTCCTAGTATGGATAAGGAACTACCTAACAGGAAGGAGCCAAAGAGTTACGGTAAGGGGCGAGAAGTCGGACTGGCGAACAGTAACAAGTGGAGTACCACAAGGATCGGTGCTGGGACCAATTCTATTTCTTGTATATGTTAACGACATGTTTACAGGCGTAGAGTCCTACATGTCGATGTTTGCGGATGACGCAAAGTTGATGAGAAGAGTTGTGACAGATGAGGATTGCAGGATCCTCCAAGAGGACCTGAACAGGTTGCAGAGATGGTCAGAGAAATGGCTACTGGAATTCAACACGAGCAAATGTAAAGTTATGGAAATGGGACTAGGAGATAGGAGACCAAAGGGACAGTACACAATGAAGGGGAACAGCCTTCCTGTAACGACGCGTGAAAGAGACCTGGGGGTGGACGTAACACCTAATCTATCTCCTGAGGCACATACAAATAGGATAACGACAGCAGCGTACTCTACACTGGCAAAAGTTAGAACATCATTCAGAAACCTAAGTAAGGAGGCATTTAGGGCGCTTTACACTGCCTACGTAAGGCCAGTCTTAGAGTATGCCGCCTCATCATGGAGTCCCCATCTGAAGAAGCATATAATGAAACTGGAAAAGGTTCAGAGGTTTGCAACGAGACTCTTCCCAGAGCTACGAGGGATGGGGTATGAGGAGCGCCTGAGGGAACTGTGCCTTACGACACTAGAAAGAAGAAGGGAGAGGGGGGACATGATAGGAACGTATAAGATACTCAGAGGGATTGACAGAGTGGACATAGACGAAATGTTCACACGGAATAGTAACAGAACGAGGGGACATGGATGGAAGCTTGAAACTCAGATGAGTCACAGAGATGTTAGGAAGTTTTCTTTTAGCGTGAGTGTAGTGGAAAAATGGAATGCACTTCAGGAACAGGTTGTGGAAGCAAATACTATTCATACTTTTAAAACCAGGTATGATAGGGAAATGGGACAGGAGTCATTGCTGTAAACAACCGATGCTCGAAAGGCGGGATCCAAGAGTCAATGCTCAATCATAATACTGTTGGACCTAGACACCCTTCCTGACCTAGTCATTGCTATAATCCAACCTTACCCACAGGGGTTCCAAGTATCTTACCGTCCTGCTAACACAATAGGTGAGTGAATCTCCAATCGTCGTCCCACGTGGTGGTAGAAGGGTTGCTGCCGGAGGTGAGGTCACGCGGTCAGAGGCGATGAGGTCTGCACCACACTACACACTGCCACAGTACTTCCTCAACTATTTTGAATTACGCTATTTAAACTGTTTTTCTTCACTACCTTATGGCTTTGGTCAAAACCCAAGGTTTTTTCATTCACTTGTACACACTTTTTCACTTCGAAGTTGCCTGATTACCCCTCCCACTCCACTAGCGAACCAGGAGCTCCCAACCCACGTCCACCCAACACGATGGTCACAAGAGAAGTGTCTTGTGTGTGTGTGTGTGTGTGTGTGTGTGTGTGTGTGTGTGTGTGTGTGTGTGTGTGTGTGTGTGTGTGTGTGTGTGTGTGTGTGTGTGTGTGCGTGTGTGTGTATGTGTGTGTGTGTGTGTGTGTGTGTGTGTGTGTGTGTGTGTGTGCGTGTGTGTGTGTGTGTGTGTGTGTGTGTGTGTGTGTGTACTCACCTAGTTGTGCTTGAGGGGGTTGAGCTCTGGCTCTTTGGCCTCGCCTCTCAACTGTCAATCAACTGATGTAAAGATTCCTGAGCATACCGAGTTCAGGGCCTCGGCGCCATCTACATTCCAGGTGCCGAACTATAGCAGTTGACCCTCCCATTAATCGTAGTTTCCCATCTTCTAGTCTACTGTGCTGGAAGGTGACGAGTAACCAGGGACAGGCGATGGTAGTCAGTGAAGTCGAGACAGTGGAAGAGTACTTGCGTTGGCTTGAAGATACTAGACAGTTGGGCTAGGTTAGCGCTGTGAACTTCACTCCTGGAAGGTAGTAGCCAGTGGGGCTAGGTGAACGCTGTGGTGGAGCGCTGTAGATTTCATTCCTGGAAGGTACTAGCCAGTGGGGCTAGTTGCGCAGTGCTGACTTTGCTGATTGAGCGTACCAGCGAGTGCGCTACAGAGGGGAAGCTCTTGAAGGCTTCTCCATAACTGCTGCTAGCGTAAGGGCTTGTGGTGCGTTGAAGACCTCGTCAGAGGAATATAGTGCCTGTCATCCGTGAAGCTATCTAGTGTGAGGGCTAGTGACGCCGCTCTGGATGACCTCACATACACTTGTAAATATTAATAGTGAAGAGCAATAATAACGGTTTAAGTGCTATTTTATTTATTTACCTTAAAAAGTAAACTATATTTCCACAAAGGATAGGATCCTCTGAACCTAGAGGTTCCGGGAGGCCTTCACAATCGAACAGGGTAAGGTCACTGTGCTAGGAGAGAGGGCAGTAAACCAGGCGGCCTTGGAAGGATTTGAAATTACGAGAGTTAAGGTCAAGAGATTTGGATGTGAGAAAGGCTGTTCGTCTAGAGGGGTTCTCACCATGGGTATTGAAAGAGAGTGCAGAGGCACTTTGCTTGCCGCTCTCCATAGTGTATAGTAGGTCACTGGAAACGGGAGACCTACCAGAAACATGGAATACGGCTAATGTGGTCCCATTATACAAAAAAGGTGACAGACAATAGACACTGAACTACAGGCCAGTGTCCTTGACTTGTATACCATGCAAAGTGATGGAGAAGATTATGAGACTTCGACTTATGAAGACTTATGGGACTTCGTGACAAATCGCCAACATGGGTTCAGGGAGGGTAAATCTTGCCTACTGGCTTAATAGAATTGTACGACCAGGTGTCAAAGATTAAGCAAGAAAGAGAAGGCTGGGAGCATTTTCTTGGATTGTCGGAAAGCTTTTGACACAGTACCCCATAAGAGGCCGGTATATAAGCTGGAGTGACAGGCAGGAGTAACTGGTAAGGTGCTCCAGTGGATAAGGGAGTACCTAAGCAATAGAAAGCAAATAGTTAGTGATGTGTGAGACCTCAGATCGGTGTGAATTCACAAGTGGAGTCCCACAGGGCTTTATACTCAGTCCTATCTTGTTTCTGATATACGTAAATGAAATAGAGGAGGGGATAGACTCATTTCTCTAAATGTTTGCTGACGATGCCAAAATTATGAGAAGGATTAAGACAGAGGAGGACTACTTGAGTCTTCAAGAAGACTTAAACAAACTGAAGGAATGGTCGAACAAATGGTTGTTAGACTTTAACCCAAGCAAATGTAATGTAATGAAGGTAGGTGTAGGGAGCAGGAGGCCAGATACAAGGTATCATTTGGGTGATGAAATTCTTGAAGAGTCACAGAGAGAAAAAAACTTGGTGGTTGAAATCACGTCAGATCTGTCCAGTGATGCCCATATCAAGAGGATAACATCACCGGAATATGCCAGGTTGGCCAACATATGAACGGTATTCAGAAACTTGTGTAAGGAAAAATTTAGAACTTTTTATACCACATATGTCAGACCAATCCTGGAGTATGCAGCCCCAGCATGAAGTCCATATCTAGTCAAGCATAAGACTAAACTAGAAAAAGTTCAAAGGTTTACAACCAGACTAGAATCCGAACTGAGAGGTATGAGCTACGAGGAGAGACTACTGGAATTAAACCTCACGTCGCTGGAAGACAGAAGAGTTAGGGGGACACGATCACCACATACAAGATTCTCAAATGATTTGATAGGGGAAGGTAGAGACAGGTTATTTAACACAAGGGGCAGACGCACTAGGGGTCACAGGTGTAAATTGAGTGCCCAAATGAGCCATGAAGACGTTAGAAAGAATTTTTCCAGTGTCAGAGTAGTAGACAAATGGAATGCACTAGAAAGTGATGTGGCTGACTCCATACACAGCTTCAAGTGTAGATATGATAGAGTCCAGTAGGCTTAGGAACTTGTACATTAGTTAACTGACAGTTGAGAGGCGGGACCAAAGAGCCAGAGCTCAAACCCTGCAACCATAACTAGGTAAGTACACACACACACACACATATATATATATATATATATATATATATATATATATATATATATATATATATATATATATATATATATATATTTATATATATATATATATATATATATATATATATATATATATATATATATATATATATATATATATATATATATATATATATATGTCGTACCTAATAGCCAGAACGCACTTCTCAGCCTACTATTCAAGGCCCGATTTGCCTAATAAGCCAAGTTTTCATGAATTAATGTTTTTTCGTCTACCTAACCTACCTAACCTAACCTAACCTAGCTTTTTTTGGCTACCTAACCTAACCTTACCTATAAATATAGGTTAGGTTAGGTTAGGTAGGGTTGGTTAGGTTCGGTCATATATCTACGTTAATTTTAACTCCAATAACAAAAAATTGACCTCATACATACAGAAAAGGGTTGCTTTATCATTTCATAAGAAAAAAATTATAGTAAATATATTAATTCAGGAAAACTTGGCTTATTAGGCAAATCGGGCCTTGAATAGTAGGCTGAGAAGTGAGTTCTGGCTACTAGGTACGACATATATATATATATATATATATATATATATATATATATATATATTGTGACGGTAACGCGTTGGTGTTCGGCTGTTTAAGGCTAGGGGTATGGCCTCGTCACATAGTTATAAAAAAAAATAGAAAAAACTGGAACTTCGTCTGTGGTAAGGTAAGGAGAAGACACACAAAACACAAGTAAATTTTAACAATGAAATTTTAATTACGTTAAATAAATCAAAACATGAAAAAATGGACAAACAAATTCTTATAATAAAATCAATCAATCAAAATAATAAGAATAATTAAATGACACAATGAAAAGTTACGTTAAGACAAAATAACAAGAAGTGCAATACAAAAAGAAATGTGAGGTGCTGGAATATTGGCTTTAAGCTACCACCTCTCTCAGTACACGCTAACGTCTAGCCGGGAGGAGTGTTAACTGTGGAAGCACTGAATATTCTGAGGTCTGAGGTCGTGGCGACCCCAGACATCAAGTAGTATGGGGGGGGGCGAGTGCAGTTGCAGCCAGACCGGCGACCAATCAGCGAGGAGCCGGCAGCGATCAACAGGTAGTTTGGCGGTTTGAGTCTGAACAGGTGTCCCTGGCTGCATACGTTTTGCGCTCTGGCAAACCGGAGATGTTGTTGTCGTTGTTGGACATTTCTTCCCTAGTAGTTTTATATAGTTTGTTGCGACGTATTTCTGGAGGGAAGAGGAGGCTCAATCTCTTGAAGGAGATTATTGTCACAACTCTCCCCCGAAGCCTGCGGTTCTGGAAGAAGTACGTCGTTATGTGGTGGAGTAATGGATGGAGTCGCTTCTACTTCATAAACTCTGGAGAGGGCATCGGCTATGGTGTTATCAGAACCCTTGATATAGCGGATCTCCAGGTTGAAGTCTTGTAAATACAGAGCCCATCGTAGAAGACGCTGGTTGGAGAATTGGGCTTGATGTAGGAAGCGGAGAGGGTTGTGGTCTGAGAAGATGGTGGTAGACCTGGCGCCTTGTAGGTACGGAGCGAAGTGTTGGAGGTTCAGGACGATGGATAGTAGCTCCTTTTCAATAGTGCTGTAGTTCCTCTGGTGTGGTTTCAGTTTGTAGCTGTAGTAGCTGACAGGTAGAACCTCCTCGCCTCGTTGTTGCATCAGGACACCACCAACGCCGGTACCACTGGCGTCGACATGAAGGACGAAAGGCTTGGTGATATCTGGAGAGGCGAGAATGGGGTTAGAACAGAGGAGGAATTTGAGTTGTTCGAAAGCAACGGTTTGCTGTATGGTCCAATTATACCGTTGCTTGGGACTGGTTAATAGAATTAGAGGTGTGGCGACTGTACTGAAATTCCTCACAAACCTACGGTAGTAAGAGGCAAGACCAAGGAAGCGCAGGAGCTGCTTCCTGGTGGTAGGCTGTGGATACTGTTGGATGGCTTGAGTGTGTGAGTCTAACGGAGCTATGCTGCCACTCCCAATAACATGACCCAGATAACGCACTTTACCTTTCGCGAAAGTGGACTTGCCCAGGTTGATGGTGAGGCCGGCTGTCAGGAGCTTGGAGAACAGACGTCGCAGCTGGAGCAGATGTTCACTCCAGGTGTTGGAGGCTACGACGATATCGTCCAGGTAGGCGTATGTGTTATCCAAACCCTGGATGACACGGTTGACAGCTCTTTGAAAGGTGGCCGGGGCATTACATAGTCCGAAAGGAAGGCGTTCATATCTGAAAAGTCCAAAAGGAGTGATGAAGGCAGATATCTCTTTAGCGCGCTCCGTTAGACACACTTGATAGTACCCCTTAAGCAAGTCCACTTGGGACAAGTACTGGGCACTACCAATGGCATCAAGGATGTCACCTATCCTTGGCAAGGGGTAAGCATCCTTGACAGTGACATTGTTCAGTTTACGATAGTCAGTGCATAACCGCACCTTACCTTGGGGTTTGGGCACCAAGATACAAGGTGAGGCCCAGGGGGACTCACAAGGTGTAGCCAGTCCATGGTCCAAGAGGTACTGCACCTCAGCACGCATGACTTCCTTCTTGCTCGGGCTGATTCGGTAGAAGGGTTGACGAATCGGCCGGGTGTCGGGGAGCAGTTGGATGTCGTGCTGGGTAACATTACACTCTTGGGGATCATCTCGGAACAACTCTTGATGTCCTTTGAAGATCTTGACAAGAGGTGCACTATGATTATCCTGAAAGTATTTGGGAAGATCATTAAGGATTTCGGAATTAGAAAGCGCTGACTCCTTGTCAGTGCTTTCGGGAGGAGAAGCTGGGAAGGTCTCACTGTGGATGTAGGGTTCTGTGAAGGTGGAATTGTTAATTAGGACAGTGGGAGGAGTACCATTATATTGCTTCAGGAGGTTGACGTGGCACAGCTGGGTCTTCCGCCGCCTATCTGGAGTCTCTATTACGTAGTTGTTATTATTCCTGCACTCTTTGACGCAGTAGGGTCCTGAAAACCTGTTTTGTAAAGGTGAACCTGGGATAGGGAAGTAGGCAAGGACGAAGTCTCCCGGCTTGAATTTTCTTACTTTGCTGGTCTGGTCGTAATGAGTCTTCATTCTCTCCTGGGCTTTCAATAGATTATCATGGGCAAAACGGTGGACTCTCTCTAGAATGTGTTGAAGGTTTTGAAGAAACTGGGGCACATTCTGATGCTCACTGAAGGTGGCATCTCTGAGAGAGTCTTTGAAAGCCTTAAGGGGAGTACGGCACTTACGGCCGTAGAGCATCTCATAAGGAGATACTCCTAGGGACTCATTGGGGAGACTTCTGAAAATACACATTATAAGGTCAATCTGCTTATCCCAATCCTTCGAGGTTTCACTACAAAACTTTTTCAAGAGTGCTTTGATGGTCTGATGACTACGTTCAAGAGAACCCTGTGAAGCAGGATGATAGGGGCTGGACAATACCTGTTTGATGTTGAACTCCTCCAGTGTCCTTTTGAAGAGATCACTGGTGAAGTTGGTACCACAGTCGCTTTGAATCTCCCTGGGAAATCCGTATTGAGTGAAGATCTTCAATAGATGTTTGATAACCGTAGCAGCCGTGATGTTCTTCACTGGAACTGCTATGGGAAATCTGGTGGTAGGACACAGGATGGTTAGGATGTAGGCGTTACCTGAACTGGTCCGAGGTAAAGGACCAACACAGTCTATTATGAGTCTGTGGAAAGGTTCCGCAGGCACCTGTATGGGAATCAGTGGCGCTCTGGGAATGGAGATGTTCGGTTTGCCTGCCATCTGACATGTATGACACTGTTTTACGTACTGTTTGACGTATTTACCATACCTGGCCAGTAGTAGTCTTGACGAATTCCATGGTAAGTCTTGTTGAAGCCGTAGTGGGAGAGTGCTCCGTGGGCCAGGTGTAGAATAGTGGGCCGCAGGCTGGTGGGAATCACAAGTTGTTCGATGTTGGCCCAATCGTCCTCCTCCTTCAGTTTACTGGGTCTATATCTGCGGTAGAGCAAGTCGTTCTCTAGGAAGAACACAGGAATACTGTCGGGTTGAGTCTCAGCCTGGAAAAACAATGGTGTTAAAGTAAGATCTTCCCTCTGCAACTTACGGAACTCCAACTTGGTCAGATGCGGGGGGAGTTTCTGAGGGTCTTGAGGGACAGCGGTAGCAGTAGAGTCAGCTGGCTGTGGACGTGCGGCTTGTGCACGGGTGGTCACGAGAACCGGAGGAGAAACTTCATCACTCTCTTGAACCTCTGCTGGAACATACTCTAGAATAGGGTTACTTGGCACAGAGTTACACACCTGGGGTTTGTCCATGACGATCAGGTTGGTCGGTTGCAGGTCTTCTGCCAAGTCGTTGCCTAGGAGAAGTTGCACTCCAGGCATGGGAAAAGGCTTTTCCCTGACGGCGACTTGGACTTCCCCGTTCACGTAGGGACAATCCAGGTGGACTCTGGCGAGAGGGTATGGAGTGGTAGCAGTGAGGTCAGTGATGAAGACAGTTTCTCCGGTATAGGTGATGTTGGGCACAGCCGACTTTAAGATGATCGATTGTAGAGCCGCTGTGTCCCTCAAGATCTTCAATTTGAGACGTCCCTCCGGATTTGAACCGTTGGCAGAGACAGTTCCAGTATACAGGTGGTTACTGAAAAGAGAAAGATCATTAACATTAACACCAACATTCATCACAGGCTTACCGGACTTAGGAGGAGTTGGTTTGGGTTTTTGTTGGTCAGTGATTCCCTTGTATTGAGACTTACCACACTTGTCTATGGTATGTCCATAGAGTCTACAATACTTGCAGTACAGTTGTGAACCAGCTTGATCGGGGCTCACCTTCTCGTAACTGTACCACGACTTCTTACTGGAGGATGGTTCGGGTGTCAGCCGGTGGATGAGGCTGTAAGTGTCAGCCGACTTAGCACACTTCAGGTAGTCGGTTTCTTCTTTATCTGCTAAGTAGAGGCGGACAGGAGGCGGCACACGTCTCAAGAATTCTTCAACAAGCATCAGGTTGACGAGTTCTGTAAAAGTAGAGACATGTGCTGCTTCCAGCAATTTCATGAAATACCTCCGTTTCGTGTTAGCAAACTCAAGGAAGGTAGTGGTACTTGCCTTCAGGTGGTCACGGAATTTCCTTCTATAACTTTCGGTGGAAAGTAGGTAGGCGTCCAACACTGCTTGTTTCAGAGTGTGGTAGTCATTCTCAGACGCCAAAGTACTGAGTGTGACTGCAGCTCTACCTGTAAGATGGACTCTGAGAAGTGTGGCCCATTGGTCGACAGGCCAACTGAGTTGATTAGCAAGAGTTTCAAAGGTGGTGAAAAACACATCAACTTCTGCTTCTACAAAGGATGGCATTAACTTACTTGCATGTGATATATTAAAACTGACGGGAAGATTGGCAGTAGCTTGCTGGCGTTGAGCGAGGTGTGAAGTTTCCAACGTGTATTCTCGTTGACGACACTCAAGAGCCAGAGTCGCTTGTTGCTTGTCATGTTCACGTTGTATCTCCAACTCGCGTTGTTTGGTTTCAAGCTGTAAGCGTTCCCGCTCCTGGAGTGTTTCAAGCTGTACTCGTTCCCGCTCACGGAGCATTGCAAACTCTCGTTCCTTGAGGGCGATTTCTTCCCTTCTTAAGGCAGCCTCACGTTCTTGTTCTTCTCTCCTCAAAGTAGTTTCACGTTCTCTGAGGGTGATTTCTTCCCTTCTTAAGGCAGCCTCATGTTCTTGTTCTTCTCTTCGTATGGCAGCTGCTCGTTCTTGTTGTTCGAGGGCTTCCCTTTGTTGTTCGCGGGCTTCCCTTTGCTGCTCACGTTCAATCTTGGCCAGCTCTAGTTTGAGTTTCATCGTTGCCAAATCAGTTTTATCTGCAATATAGTAAGTTTCATGAGTTTCAGAGTCTATCTTACCTTGCTCTAGGAAATGATCCAGCAACAGGTTGTGTATTTCACTCTTGTTGGCTTGGTAGGGAACTGTTAGTTGATACTCATGTGCAAGAGTTTGTAATTCAGTCTTCTTGGCATGACTTAAAGTCCCTATTGCACCTGCTGGATCTGCACGGAAAGCTTGGAGACGAAACATGGTGAAATTAGCAAATAAAGGTACACGAATATTCAATAGTGAATGTCAGAAACAGGACAACGTGGCAACTGGTACCTATCCTGTGAGATCTTTAACAATTAAAGTTAAGTAAAAGATATTAAATGATTAAATTAAATCAAGGGCGCAGGAAATCTTGTACCTGGTACTCATGTAAGAGGATAAGGGCAAGAAAATCCTACAAACAAATGAAACAGAGTTTCGAAAACAAATGAAACAGTAAATTGCCTCAAAAGTAAAATTGGTAGTCCAAGGATGTAGGCATACCTTGCCAAGTCTTTATAGGACATAAAGCAAGTTTTTCCTACTGAATTTAATATGATACTTACAGAATTAGCGAACTTTTGTGCTCTGAAAAAGTAAGCTAATTCCCTACCGTTGTATGTATCATCATCTCTGACTGACGTGTAGGGGTGCGAGGTGTCAACTGGTGACGAGAACTGCTGCTGAGGTCCCAATTCAGCAACTAAAGTTCGAGCTAGAGGAACTATGGCCCTCTTTGTCCTCCTACAGTCAGATTGCAGAAGATTGGGTACTCTTGACCCGGGGCAGACCACAGTACCAGGGTACCAATATGATGATCTGTCAAAATGAGAAATATTCAAGGGACATAGATGGTAAACACGAGTAATAACACGGAGGGAGAGATGACCAATTAAGAGTATGACTGCGGCCTACAGTCACCACGTAATCCAAAGTTGTCTCACCTTCACCATATGTTACTCTCGTAATGCACAATACACCGCACCTTATAAAAAATGAAATTGAATATGAAAAATAGTAAAGCTACGTTAACAAAGTTAAATACGCTTACCATAAATTACCACTTGGCACCAGTACCTGAGTGAAGATCCCGGACAGGCCCCCATATAACTTGTGACGGTAACGCGTTGGTGTTCGGCTGTTTAAGACTAGGGGTATGGCCTCGTCACATAGTTATAAAAAAAATAGAAAAAAACTGGAACTTCGTCTGTGGTAAGGTAAGGAGAAGACACACAAAACACAAGTAAATTTTAACAATGAAATTTTAATTACGTTAAATAAATCAAAACATGAAAAAATGGACAAACAAATTCTTATAATAAAATCAATCAATCAAAATAATAAGAATAATTAAATGACACAATGAAAAGTTACGTTAAGACAAAATAACAAGAAGTGCAATACAAAAAGAAATGTGAGGTGCTGGAATATTGGCTTTAAGCTACCACCTCTCTCAGTACACGCTAACGTCTAGCCGGGAGAAGTGTTAACTGTGGAAGCACTGAATATTCTGAGGTCTGAGGTCGTGGCGACCCCAGACATCAAGTAGTATGGGGGGGCGAGTGCAGTTGCAGCCAGACCGGCGACCAATCAGCGAGGAGCCGGCAGCGATCAACAGGTAGTTTGGCGGTTTGAGTCTGAACAGGTGTCCCTGGCTGCATACGTTTTGCGCTCTGGCAAACCGGAGATGTTGTTGTCGTTGTTGGACATTTCTTCCCTAGTAGTTTTATATAGTTTGTTGCGACGTATTTCTAGAGGGAAGAGCAGGCTCAATCTCTTGAAGGAGATTATTGTCACAATATATTGTGACGGGAAAGTGTTGGAGTGTTGATGTTCGGCAGTCCTCCAATGGCAGGTGTCAATGTCTGGTCACACTTACAAAAAAAAAAGATAGACTGCTTGTCTGTTGTCTGTGGTAAGTTAGAAAGAGGAACACGTCAAACACAAAGTATGAACAATGAAACTTTAATATTTACTTTAAACATAAATGAAAATAAAGACAAGTCCCGTGGCAATGAAAAGTGCAATTTAAATAACAAAGATAAATGCAAAAACACAATAGATAAAATGGTAATGGTAAAATGGTGCTGAGAATATTGGCTATAGCTGAGACCTCCCTTAGTATAAAAAAGCCAGAGAGTTTAGTATGCCTGAGAGAGATGTCAACTCTTAGAGCACAAAGAATATTCTGAAGTTGATGGGTGGTCCAAGTTCAGACATCGACTCGGGTAGATGGCGCCGAGGTGCAGTATGCAGGTGTGCGGTCGGTGAGTCACCAATCAGGAGCAGGCAGGCTGGGATGGGTAGTTGGCTGGTTGATGATGAGCTGGCGTGGAGTAGGGGGGTTTAGGGTACGTTTTACCTCCTGGTCAAAACGTTTTGTGCTACCGGTGGACGTATCTTGAATGTAGCATCTTATACTTGTAGACTTAACGTAACTTTAGGTAGGGAAGAGCAGGCTCAATCTCTCTTGAAAGAGATTATCATCACAACTCTCCCCCGAAGCCTGCAGTTCCGGGTGAAGTTACGTCTTCAGGTGGTAGAGTGATAGGTGGAGCAGCCTCTACCTCATAGACTCTGGAGAGGGCGTCTGCTATGATGTTGTCAGAACCCTTGATGTAGAAGATCTCCAGGTTGAAATTCTGCAGATATAAAGCCCATCGTAGAAGCCGTTGATTGTTGAATTGGGCTTGCTGCAGGAAGCGTAAGGGATTGTGGTCCGAGTAGATGATGGTAGACCGAGTACCTTGCAGGTACGGTTCGAAGTGCTGCACGTTCAGGACGATGGAGAGGAGCTCCTTTTCGAGCGTGCTGTAGTTCCTCTGGTGTGGTTCTAACTTGTAGCTGTAGTAGCTAACAGGTAGAATCTCCTCGCCTCGTTGTTGCATCAGGACGCCCCCGATGCCAGTACCACTGGCGCCGACATGGAGGATGAAAGGCTTCATGATATCTGGCGAGGCGAGAATGGGATTAGAACAGAGCAGGAATTTAAGTTGTTCAAAAGCAATGGTTTGCTGAATGGTCTAATGATACCGTTGCTTGGGGCTGGTTAAAGTGATCAATGGTGTCGCCACCGTACTAAAATTCTTCACAAACCTACGGTAGTAGGAGGCAAGACCAAGGAAGCGCAGGAGCTGCTTCCTGGTGGTAGGCTGTGGGTACTGCTGGATGGCTTGGGTATGTATGTTTAACGGAGTTAACGGAGCTATGCTGCCACTCCCTATCTCATGGCCAAGATAATGCACTTTACCTTTGGCAAAGGTGGACTTGCCCAAGTTGATGGTGAGGCCGGCTGTCAGGAGCTTGGCAAACAATCGTTGCAGCTGGAGCAGATGTTCGCTCCAGGTGTTGGTTGCCACAACAATATCATCCAAGTAGGCGTAGGTGTTATCTAAGCCCTGGATGACGCGGTTGACAGCTCGCTGAAAGGTGGCCGGGGCATTACATAGTCCAAATGGAAGGCGTTCGTATCTGTAAAGGCCAAAAGGAGTGGTAAAGGTAGATATTTCCTTAGCTCGCTCCATCAAACATACTTGGTAATATCCTTTGAATAAGTCCAGCTTCGATAGGTACCGCGCATGACCAATGGCGTCAAGGATGTCATCTATTCTAGGTAAGGGGTACGCATCCTTGACAGTCACAAGATTCAATTTCCGATAGTCGGTACATAACCTCACCTTACCATGCGGTTTCGGCACCAAGATGCAGGGTGAGGCCCAAGGGGACTCACAAGGGGTGGCCACCCCTTAATCCAGGAGGTACTGTACCTCAGCACGCATGACTTCCTTCTTACTCGGGCTGATTCGGTAGAAAGGTTGACGAATCGGCCGGGTGTCGGGGAGTAGTTGGATGTCGTGCTGAACCACATTACACTCCTGTGGATCATCGCTGAACAACTTCTGATGTTCCTTGAAGATTCTGATGAGAAGAGCACAATTACTGTACTGCAAATAGGTATGAAGATTAGTAAGGATTTCCGAGTTGGAAAGCACTGACTCAGTGTTAGTGCTTTCGGGAGAAGCAGGGAAGGTTTCACTGTGGAGGTATGGACCTCCATAGTCGAAAAACAATTCATGAAAACTTGGCTTATTAGGCAAATCGGGCCTTGCATAGTAGGCTGAGAAGTGCGTTCTGGCTACTAGGTACGACATATATATATATATATATATATATATATATATATATATATATATATATATATATATATATATATATATATATATATATATATATATATATATGTCGTACCTAGTAGCCAGAACGCACTTATCAGCCTACTATGCAAGGCCCGATTTGCCTAATAAGCCAAGTTTTCATGAATTAATTTTTTTTCGACTACCTAACCTACCTAACCTAACCTAACCTAACTTTTTCGGCTACCTAACCTAACCTAACCTATAAAGATAGGTTAGGTAGGGTTGGTTAGGTTCGGTCATATATCTACGTTAATTTTAACTCCAATAAAATAAAATTGACCTCATACATAATAAACTGGGCAGCTTTATCATTTCATAAGAATTTTTTTTTAGAAAATATATTAATTCAGGAAAACTTGGCTTATTAGGCAAATCGGGCCTTGCATAGTAGGCATAAAAGTGCGTTCTGGCTACTAGGTATGACATATATATATATATATATATATATATATATATATATATATATATATATATATATATATGTCGTACCTAGTAGCCAGAACTCACTTCTCAGCCTACTATGCAAGGCCCGATTTGCCTAATAAGCCAAGTTTTCATGAATTAATGTTTTTTCGTCTACCTAACCTACCTAACCTAACCTAACCTAGCTTTTTTTGGCTACCTAACCTAACCTTACCTATATATATAGGTTAGGTTAGGTTAGGTTGGGTTGGTTAGGTTCGGTCATATATCTACGTTAATTTTAACTCCAATAAAAAAAAATTGACCTCATATATAGTGAAAAGGGTAGCTTTATCATTTCATAAGAAAAAAATTATAGTAAATATATTAATTCAGGAAAACTTGGCTTATTAGGCAAATCGGGCCTTGAATAGTAGGCTGAGAAGTGAGTTCTGGCTACTAGGTACGACATATATATATATATACATATATATATATATATATATATATATATATATATATATATATATATATATATATATATATTTAAAAAAAAAGTTTGTGAGGGTACCACCTCTGGTGCCAATGTGGGGACCCATAGCTTCGGAGAAGAAAATAAAAAGTATTCAGAGGAGACCTTGTGGTTTCTCACTGAACACTAATATTATCTTCTACCACCCCCATTCTTTTGTATGTACACATATATATTTACTTTATTTGAACTTTGTTACAAAAAAGGAGTTGCATATGGGTTACAAAGATGGTTATCATTGGTTGTCGAGTTCCTCCAGCTCCTCAGATGGCGGGCAGGAACCCTGGATGCAGTGCGCATTTCCCCTCTGTATCGCCACACTGAGGCGCTGGAAAAGAAAGCTTGCAGCTCTTGGGTCCCTTGTTGTTTCAATGAGCCTAGAACCCAGTTCCTTCAGAAAACTGGTAGCACTTTTACCCCAGGCGCCGAGTGTCTCAGAAGCAATGGGGACAAAATTGTAGTGGTGATCCACTTCTCTATACTTACGGGATTTGGCTGCTTCCCTGTGGGTGGCAGCGCCACCTGGTTGTGCAGCACCTAGGTTAACGTAGGTGTTAGCCAGGGTTGATACGCACATGTAGTCCCATACCAACTGCTTGCCATTCTTCCAGGGGTTCACTGTGATACCATCCGGGCGACCAATAAGAGCATCAGAGTTACGGGGCGTTAGGTAATGGGGCTCTCTTTCAGCTGGGCATCCAGCTGTTGTGAGGCTCCTCTTGATGATGTTGTTAACTTCACTGTGCCTCGAGTGCCATCCCCCTGTGCTTTGGCAGAGTAGGCCATGGTGGCTGTACCTGTCAGCCACCACCTCGCCGCAAATACACCTATATCTGGTGTGGATTGGGGCAGCAAGGTGGAGGGCCACAGCAATTCGGAGAGCGTGTGGTGTGAGACGCGTGCCAGTTGCCGACATTGGGGTTGCTAACAGGAAATCCCCTGCATGTGGTGCTGCTACTGCTGTGAGGCGGGCAATGTCGTGTTGTGTTGTTGCAGCACCCAGGCACTCTGCAGCAACTTGGTCTACAATGGGACCATCCCAGCTGGATTGCTTGTGGGCTTTTGGGGATGGTGGTTGAGGTGATGGGCCTGCACCGTAGGCCCACCGGCCTGGGCCGTAGTTATATATATATATATATATATATTATTAAATATGACCGAAAAAGTAAGATTAATAATTCTAACACGAATTTTCTCGATCTTTCTTATGTTTCAATTTCACTGTTGATGGTAATTGAAAAATCAATTCTCCAAAATTCATTTTTATTTCTAGTCTGACGTGACACTTGAGCGCGTTTCGTAAAACTTATTACATTTTCAAAGACTTTAGTTAACACACACACACAACTATAACTGAATAGAGCTTAAACATCTTCGATTTTTTATACCTGCATTTGGGTGAGGTGATATGTTACAACAGTTTTGGATGAGGTGAAAACAAACTTTCAACACAAGACAGAACACACAACAATGGGTATTGAAGGTAAGAATGGAAGTAATTGCAGAGGGCCTATTGGCCCATATTTCTTGATGCTTCTATATTGGAGCGGAGTCTTGAAGTGGGTAGAATATAGTTGTGCAATAATTGGCTGTTGATTGCTGGTGTTGACTTCTTTATGTGTAGTGCCTCGCAGATATCAAGCCGCCTGCTATCGCTGTATCTATCGATGATTTCTGTGTTGTTTGCTAAGATTTCTCTGGTGATGGTTTGGTTGTGGGAAGAGTTTATATGTTCCTTAATGGAGCCCTGTTGCTTATGCATCGTTAAACGCCTGGAAAGAGATATTGTTGTCTTGCCTATATACTGAGTTTTTTGAGGCATACAGTCCCCAAGAAGGCATTTGAAGGCATAGACGACGTTGGTCTCTTTTTAAAGCGTTCTGCTTTGTGTCTGGACACATTTGAAGGCATAGACTTCGTTGGTCTCTTTTAAAGCGTTCTGCTTTGTGTCTGGACACAAAGCAGAACGCTTTAAAAGACCACAGGATCGAACCCGGGACCACAGGATCACGTGCCCAGCGTGCTATCCTCTCGGCCACCGGCTCCCCACTGTGTGTGTGGGGGGGGGAAGACAAAAAAGACATAGTAGTTAGTAACAGTTGATTGATTGACAGTTGAGATGCGGGCCGAAAGATCAGAGCTCAACCCTCGCATGCACAACTAGGTGAATATAACAGGGTGAATACACTATACTCAAACACAAACCCACAACAGTGGACGTTGAAAGGGAATTTTGGGCACAGATTCTCAGCTGTGACGAGAAAATAATTAATAAGAAAGAAACACACTCCCTAGGTTGTTAAGTAGGGCGGGGAGGATGTAATTAATCATGCATTTTGGCTATATGGGGCAATGAAGTGAATCGTGAAGCTTCGTATTTCTTTGATTTTCGCTAGCCTGCTCTTAATAAATGCAGTACAATACATAACCTGTAAAGACCATGCTAATAAGACGTATTCCTCTCTACCTTACCTTGGTGGTCTAAGGAAATGTGCAACATTCAATATCTAAGAATACACACCATGAAGAGGAGAAGCATTGTTGGGGATGGGGTCAGGGAGGAAATCGTTGTAGTGACAATAGTGGTGAGTATATATAACAAGGTTATACCAGGAGTGGGGAGCTATATGGGCACAAATGCACAAAACATATATTAGAATCACAGATATGAGGGAACAATGTATGAACCAGATAAAATAAACAATAAATGGAAAAATTAACAAAAATGGGAGAGGTACTACAGAAACTCAAGAGTCAATTAGAATAAAGAGAACAGAGAAGGAAAATAATATTTACATAAAGAACTAAAAAGAGTGCCAAGAGAGGGTGCAGAAACAAAGGGTAGACGCAGTGAAGAAATTTAAGGAAGAATGAGAATATATGGGAACCTACTGGAAGAGCCAATGGGAAGAGTTATGTGAGAAATGTGACAGAGAACATTCAAACATGGAGAAGAAGTACGGAAAACTCAAGTAAAGGAGGCAGCAATTTATGACAAACAATCCCAGAAAATAATATCAACCTTAGAAAACAAATTAGAGAGACTGAACGCTGAAAATGGGAACACATTGGCCAAAGTACCCAGGAAAATTTATATAATTTAGGAAAGAATGTTGGATATGGATCTACAAAAAGAAAACCTTCAAAGCATGAATATAATCCAGAGAGAAAAGACATATCATTCAAAGTTTTCCAGATACAGCAGGACACCAGCGCTGAACGCTTGCAAAATGAAAGGGAATCACCCACACATCGTTTGGCTACTATTCCCATGCAAGGAAACCTAGAAGTTTACAGTCTGGGTTCATATACAACACCACAAAAACATCGAAGAAATACACCATTAAAACTTGTATTTATAAATGAGTTGGCATCAAGAATCCTGGTGAGATGCAAAGATAACCTCAGTGGTATGGGAGGATTCAGAAAGGTATATACCTTAAATTTGACAAAAATAAAACTAAATAAAGTGGAAGATAAAACCGAACAGGGGAATGAGTAAAGAGGAGGGAGGGGGAGAGAGAGAGAGAGAGAGAGAGAGAGAGAGAGAGAGAGAGAGAGAGAGAGAGAGAGAGAGAGAGAGAGAGAGAGAGAGAGAGAGAGAGAGAGAGAGAGAGAGAGAGAGAGAGAGAGAGAGAGAGAGAGAGAGAGAGAGAGAGAGAGAGAGAGAGAGAGAGAGAGAGAGAAACTCTAAGTATGGAGGAAGCGAGAAGTAGACAGCAGGGGGAAGGAACCCAAACCACTTCTCCAACTGCCTTAGGAGCAACAAGTCGAAGTATTGCCATTAGAAGTCAAGAGGATGATATAATACAACAAGAGTAGTCAGAAAGGCAGTAACTGTCATCCCTGGTTACTAATTGTACCAGTAACGGTACAATCAGTAACCAGGGATGATAACGAGTAATTATCCCAGGCCCCACACCATTATCCTTACCCCAGACAAACCCAACATACTCCCAAAAGCTGTCTAGCATTCTACTCATCACATTTTCCCAAACCTCTCCTTTTCTTCACCCCCATTTATTCCTGTTGTTTAAGATATGTTGTTCAACGTTCCTTCTCCTGCCAGCACATAGGGCTCCAGCAGCTTTTTCAAGGACAAAACCTACACCGAATCCCGAGGGAGTGGTGGAGCTTAAAAAACACTACAGCCACATATCTGCTTCTTGGCGTGTCGTCTACATCACTTCATACGCGTTACAGAGCTCACTCAACCTTTGCTCACTGTAAAATCCTCAAAACTTAGTTTGCATCCTATCCAGTCATCAAATAAATGATGTTGATTTAGGGGCGATGATGACCGAGGGATCGGATGCGCCCCTGCGTACACGTAAAGGGTTTATCGTGAAAGTCTTACGACAAAATGAATTTTGCCTATTGGCAGAAGCTAATGTGCGCTACGGCAAATAATAATATGAATGGGCAGATAATTCGATAGTCCCAAGAGACCTTAAGGGTGACAAGCACCGTATCCACCCCAAACAGAGAACACTGGGTAGCAAGAGCGAAAACTTGGACTTCAACTAAAACTCATAAGGTAATTCAATGTTCCCGGCAAAACGGGAAGTCATTCACCTACCAAGTCTGAGCGCACTCCGAGAAGGGAACTATTAGGGGAAAGTGGCAATCAAATATAACTGTATAACACTGGGAAGGGATCAGGATAGAGACTATGAATGGGACGGGGTAAAGGAATTTTGGCCAACAACTCGGATGGTCGGGGATGGAATGATGACCTGCATGATGCCAGACCGTCGCTCTACGTCCATCCCAAGCGGCTGATGACACACCAGGAGCACATCACGGCTGAGGGCACACCAGGAGCTCAACACGGCTGAGGGCACACCAGGAGCTCAACACAGCTGAAGGCACACCAGGAGCCCACCACGTCTAAGGGCACACCAGGAGCCCACCACGGCGGAGGGCACACCAGGAACCCACCATGGCTGAGGGCACACCAGGAGCCCACCACGGCTGAGGGCACACCAAGAGCCCATCACGGCTGAGGGCACGTCAGGAGCCCACCACGGCTGAGGGCACACCAGAAGCCCACCACGGGTGAGAACACACCAGGAGCCCACCACGGCTGAGGGCACACCAGGAGCCCACCACGGCTGAGGGCACACCAGGAGCCCACCACGGCTGAGGGCACACCAGGAGCCCACCACAGCTGAGGGCACACCAGGAGCCCACCATAGATGAGGGCACACTAGGAGCCCCCATCACGGCTGAGGGCACACCAGGAGCCCACCACGGGTGAGGGCACACCAGGAGCCCACCACGGCTGAGGGCACACAAGGGGCCCACCACGGCTGAGGGCACACCAGGAGCGCACCATGGCTGAGGGCACACCAGGAGCTCACCACGGCTGAGGGCACAACAGGAGCCCACCACGTCTGCGGGCACACCAGAAGCCAATCATGGCTGAGGGTACACCAGGAGCTCACCACGGCTGAGGGAACACCAAGAGCCCACCACAGCTGAGGGCACACCAGGGGCCCACCACGACTGAGGGCACACCAAGAACCCAGCACTGCTGAGGGCACACCAGGAGCCCAGCACGGCTGAGGGCACACCAGGATCCCACTACGACTGAGGGCACACCAGAAGCCCACCACGGCTGAGGGCACACAATGCAGGAGCCCACCACGGCTGAGGGCACACTAGGAGCCAATCACGGCTGAGGGCACACCAGGAGCCCACCACGGCTGAGGACACACCAGGATCCCACCACGGCTGAGGGCACACCAGGAGCCCACCACGGCTGAGGGCACACCAGGAGCCCAGCACGGCTGAGGGCACACCAGGATCCAACTACGACTGAGGGCACACCAGAAGCCCACCACGGCTGAGGGCACACTAGGAGCCCCCATCACAGCTCACAGCAAACCAGGAGCCCACCACGGCTGAGGGCACACCAGGATCCCACCACGGCTGAGGGCACACCAGGAGCCCATCATGGCTGAGGGCTCACAAAAAGCCAACCACAGCTGAAGGCACACCAGGAGCCAATCACGGCCGAGGGCACACCAGGAGCCCATGACGGTTGAGGGCACACCAGCAGCCCACCACGGCCGAGGGTACACCAGGAACCCATCACAGCTAAGGGCACACGAGGAGCCTACCACGGCTGAGGGCACACCAGGAGCCCACCACGGCTGTGGGCACACTAGTAGCCAATCACGGCTGAGGGCACACCAGGAGCCCACCACGTTTGAGGGCACACCAGGAGCCCATCACGGCTGAGAGCTCACCAGAAGCCAATCACAGGTGAGGGCACACCAGAGACAATCACGGCTGAAGGCACACTACGAGCCCGCAACAGCTGAGGGCACACAAAGAGCCCACCACGCTTGAGGGCACACCAGGAACCCACCACGGCTGAGGGCACACAAGAAGCCCATAACGGCTGAGGGCACACAAAGACCCCAGCACGGCTGAGGGCACACCAGGAACCCATCACGGCTGAAGGCACACCAGGAGCCAATCAAGGCTGAGGGCACACCAGGAGCCCATCACGGCATAGGGCACATTAGGAGGCAATCACGGCTGAGGGCACACCAGGAGCCAACCACGGCTGAGGTCACACCAGCAGCCCACCACGGCCGAGGGCACACCAGGAACCCATCACGGCTGAAGGCACACCAGGAGCCTACTACAGCTGAGGGTCCACCAGGAGCCCCATCACGGCTGCGGGCACACCCGGAGCCCACCACGGCTGAGGGCACACCAGGAGCCAATCACAGCTGAGGGCACACCAGAAGCCAATCACGGCTGAGAGCACACCAAGAGCCCACCACGGCTGAGGGCACACCAGGAGCCCATCACGGGTGAGGGCACACAAGGAGCCAATCACAGCTGAGGGCACACAAGGAGCCAATCACGGCTGTGGGCACACCAGGAGCCCACCACAGCTGAGAGCACACTAGGAGACCACCACGGCTGAGAGCACACCAGGAGCCCACCACAGCTGAGGGCACACCAGGAGCCCATCACGGCTGAGCGCACACCAGGAGCCCACCATTGCTGAGGGCACACAAGGAGCCCACCACAGCTGAGGGCACACCAGGAGCCCATCACGGCTGAGGGCACACCAGGAGCCCACCATGCCTGAGGGCACACAAGGAGCCCACCACAGCTGAGGGCACACCAGGAGCCCATCACGGCTGAGGGCACACCAGGAGCCCACCACGGATGTGGGCACACTAGGAGCCAATCACGGCTGATGGCACACCAGGAGCCTACCACGTCTGAGGGCACACCAAGAGCCCATCACGGCTGAGGGCTCACCAGAAGCCAATCCCAGCTGACGGCACACCAGAGCCAATCCCAGCTGACGGCACACCAGAGCCAATCATGGCTGAGGGCACACCAGGAGCCCACCAGGCCTGAGAGCACACCAGTAGCCCATAATGGTTGAGGGCACACCAGGAGCCCACAACGGCTGAGGGCACACCAGTAGCCCATATTGGTTGAGGGCACACCAGGAGCCCATCAAGGCTGAAGACACACCAGGAGCCCACCACGGCTGAGGGCACACCAGGAGCCCACCATGGCTGAGTGCACAACAAGAGCCTACCACGGCTGAGAGCACACTAGGAGCCCCATCACTGCTGAGAGTACACCAAGGAGCCAATCACGGCTGAGGGCACACCAGGAGCCCACCACAGCTGAAGGCACACAAGGAGCCCACCACAGCTGCGGGCACACCATGACTCCATTACAGCTTAGGGCACACCAGGAGCCCACCACGGCTGAGGGCACACCAGGAGCCCATAACGGCTGAGGGCACACCAGGAGCCCCTCACAGCTGATGGCTCACCAGAAGCCAATCACCGGTGAGGGCGCACCAGAGCCAGTCACGGCTGAGGGCACACCAGAGCCAGTCACGGCTGAGGGCACACCAAAGCCAGTCACGGCTGAGGGCACACCAGAGCCAGTCACGGCTGAGGGCACACCAGGAGCCCAGCATGGCTGTGGGCACACAAGTAGCCAATCACGGCTGAGGGCACACCAGGAGCCCACCACGGCTGAGGGCATATCAGGAGCAAACCACAGCTGAGGGCACACCAGGAGCCCTCCACGGTCAATGGCACACCAGTAGCCCACTAAAGCTGAGGGCACACCAGGAGCCCATATGACGGTTGAGGGCACACCAGGAGCCTATGACGGTTGAGGGCACACAAGGAGCCCACCACGGCTGAGGGCACACCAGGAGCCCATCACGGCTGAGGGCACACTAAGAGCCCCATCACGGTTGCGAGCACATTAGGAGCCCCATCACGGCTGAGGGCACACCAGGAGCCCACCACAGCTGAGGGCACACCAGGAGCCCATCACGGGTGAGGGCACACCAGGAGCCTATCACTGCTGAGGGCACACCAGGAGCCCAAAACGGTTGTGGGCACACTAGGAGCCAATCCCGGCTGAGGGCTCACCAGAAGCCAATCACAGCTGAGGGCACACCACAGCCAATCATAGCTGAGGGCACACCAGCAGCCCACCACGGCTGACGGCACACCTGGAGCCCGTAATGGTTGAGGGCTCACAAGCAGCCCTCCACGGCTGTGGGGACACCAGTAGCTCATAATCGTTGTTGGCACACAAGGAGCCCTCCACGGCTCAAGGCACACTAGTAGCACACTATGGCACACTAGTAGCCCACCAAAGCTGAGGGCACACCAGGAGCCCACCACGGCTGAGGGCACACCACGAGCCCATAATAGTTGAGGGCACACCTGGAGCCCTCCACGGCTCAGGGCACACCCGGAGCCCAACACGGCTGAGGGCACACCTGGAGCCCACCATGGTCAATGGCACACCAGTAGCCCACCAAAGCTGAGGGAACACCAGGAGCCCACCACGGCTGAGGGCACACCAGGAGCCCCATCACGGCTGAGAGCACACTAGCAGCCCCATCACGGCTGAGGGCACACCAGGAGCCCACCACGGCTGAGGGCACACCAGGAGCCCATTACGGCTGAAGGCACACCAGAAGCCCACCAGGGATGAGGGCACAACAAAAGCCCACCACGGATGAGGGCACACCAGGAGCCAATCACGGCTGAGGGCACACCAGGAGCCCAACACGGCTGAGGTCACACCTGGAGCCCACCACGGTCAATGGCACACCAGTAGCCCACCACAGCTGAGGGCACACCAGGAGCCCACCACGTCTGAGGGCACACCAGGAGCCCACCACAGCTGAGGGCACACCAGGAGCCCATCACGGCTGAGGGCACAAAAGGAGCCTATCACGGATGAGGGCACACCAGGAGCCCACCACGGCTGTGGGCACACAAGGAGCCAATCACGGCTGAGGGCACACCAGGAGCCCATCACGGCTGAGGGCTCACCAGAAGCCAATCACAGCTGAGGGCACACCAGAAGCCAATCACAGCTGAGGGCACACCACAGCCAATCATAGCTGAGGGCACACCAGGAGCCCACCACGGCTGTGGGGACACCAGTAGCTCATAATGGCTGAGGGCACACCAGGAGCCCACCAGGCCTGAGGGCACACCAGTAGCTCATAATGGTTGAGGGCACACCAGGAGCCCACCACAGCTGAGGGCACACCATGAGTCCAGTACGGCTGAGGGCACACCAGGAGCCCACCAAGGCTGAGGGCGCACCAGGAGCCCATAACGGCTGAGGGCACACCAGGAGCCCATCACAGCTGAGGGCTCACCAGAAGCCAATCACCGGTGAGGGCACACCAGAGCCAGTCACGGCTGAGGGCACACCAGAGCCAGTCACGGCCGAGGGCACACCAGGAGCCCACCACGGCTGAGGGCACACTAGGGGCCAATCACGGCTGAGGGCACACGAGGAGCCCACCACGGCTGAGGGCACACTAGGGGCCAGTCACGGCTGAGGGCACACCAGAGCCAGTCACGGCTGAGGGCACACAAGAAGCCCTCCACGGCTCAAGGCACACCCGGAGCCCAACACGGCTGAGGGCACACCTGGAGCCCACCACGGTCAATGGCACACCAGTAGCCCACCAAAGCTGAGGGCACACCAGGAGCCCATGACGGTTGAGGGCACACCAGGAGCCTACTACGGCTGAGAGCACACCAGAAGCCCACCACGGCTGAGGGCACACCAGGAGCCCACAACGGCTGAGGGAACACCAAGAGCCCTTCAAGGCTGAGGGCACACCAGGAGCCCTCCACGGCTACGGGCACACCAGGAGCCCAACACGGCTGAGAGCACACCTGGAGTCCACCACGGTCCAGGGCACACCAGTAGCCCACCACAGCTGAGGGCACACCAGGAGCCCACCACGGCTGAGGGCACACCAGGAGCCAACCACGGCTGAGGGCACACCAGGAGCCCATCATGGCTGATGGCACACCAGGAGCCCACCTCTGCCGAGGGCACACCAGGAACCCACCATGGCTGAGGCCACACCAGGAGCACATTACGGCTGACGGAACATCAGGAGCCTATCACCGCTGAGGGCACACCAGGAGCCCACCATGGCTGAGGGCACACCAAGAGCCCACCACGGCTGAGGGCACACCTGGAGCCCACCACGGCTGAGGGTACACCAGTAGCCAATCACGGCTGAGGGCACACCAGAAGCCAATCACGGCTGAGGGCACACCAGGAGCCCACCACGGCTGAGGGCACACCAGGAGCCCATCACGGCTGAGGGTTCACCAGAAGCCAATCACAGCTGAGGGCACACCAGAGCCAATCACGGCTGAGGGCACAACAATAGCCCACCCCGGCTGTGGGCACACTAGGAGCTAATCTCGGCTAAGGACACACCAGGAGCCCATCACGGCTGAGGGCACACCACAGCCAATCACGGCTGAGGGCACACCAGGAGCCCACCACGGCTGTGGGCCCACTAGGAGCCAATCTCGTCTGAGGGCACACCAGGAGCCCACCACGGCTGAGGTCACACCAGGATCCAACCACGGCTGAGGACACAACACGAGCCCACCCTGGCTGAGGGTACACCAGGAGCCCACCACGGCTGAGGGCACACCAGGAGCCCATCATGGGTGAGGGCACACCAGGAGCCCACCACGGCCGAAGGCACACCAGCAGCCCACCACTGCTGAGAGGACACCAGGAGCCCATCATGGCTGAGGGCACACCAGGAGCCCACCACGGCCGAGGGCACACCAGTAGCCTACCACTGATGCGGGCACACCAGGAGCTCATGACAGTTGAGGGCACACCAGGAGCCCACCACGGCCGAGGGCACACCAGGTGCCCATTATGGCTGAGGGCACACCAGGAGCCTACCACAGCTGAGAGCACACCAGTAGCCCACCACTGCTGAGGGCACACCAGGAGCCAATGACAGTTGAGGGCACACCAGGAGCCCACCACGGCTGACGGCACACCAGGAGCCCACCACGGCTGAGGGCACACCAGGAGCCCCATCACGGCTGAGAGCACACTAGCAGCCCCATCACGGCTGAGGGCACACCAGGAGCCCACCACGGCTGAGGGCACACCAGGAGCCCATTACGGCTGAAGGCACACCAGAAGCCCACCAGGGATGAGGGCACAACAAAAGCCCACCACAGCTGAGGGCACACCAGGAGCCCACCACGTCTGAGGGCACACCAGGAGCCCACCACAGCTGAGGGCACACCAGGAGCCCATCACGGCTGAGGGCACAAAAGGAGCCTATCACGGATGAGGGCACACCAGGAGCCCACCACGGCTGTGGGCACACAAGGAGCCAATCACGGCTGAGGGCACACCAGGAGCCCATCACGGCTGAGGGCTCACCAGAAGCCAATCACAGCTGAGGGCACACCAGAAGCCAATCACAGCTGAGGGCACACCACAGCCAATCATAGCTGAGGGCACACCAGGAGCCCACCACGGCTGTGGGGACACCACTAGCTCATAATGGCTGAGGGCACACCAGGAGCCCACCAGGCCTGAGGGCACACCAGTAGCTCATAATGGTTGAGGGCACACCAGGAGCCCACCACAGCTGAGGGCACACCATGAGTCCAGTACGGCTGAGGGCACACCAGGAGCCCACCAAGGCTGCGGGCGCACCAGGAGCCCATAACGGCTGAGGGCACACCAGGAGCCCATCACAGCTGAGGGCTCACCAGAAGCCAATCACCGGTGAGGGCACACCAGAGCCAGTCACGGCTGAGGGCACACCAGAGCCAGTCACGGCTGAGGGCACACCAGGAGCCCACCACGGCTGAGGGCACACTAGGGGCCAATCACGGCTGAGGGCACACGAGGAGCCCACCACGGCTGAGGGCACACTAGGGGCCAGTCACGGCTGAGGGCACACCTGAGCCAGTCACGGCTGAGGGCACACAAGAAGCCCTCCACGGCTCAAGGCACACCCGGAGCCCAACATGGCTGAGGGCACACCTGGAGCCCACCACGGTCAATGGCACACCAGTAGCCCACCAAAGCTGAGGGCACACCAGGAGCCCATGACGGTTGAGGGCACACCAGGAGCCTACTACGGCTGAGAGCACACCAGAAGCCCACCACGGCTGAGGGCACACCAGGAGCCCACAACGGCTGAGGGAACACCAAGAGCCCTTCAAGGCTGAGGGCACACCAGGAGCCCTCCACGGCTACGGGCACACCAGGAGCCCAACACGGCTGAGAGCACACCTGGAGTCCACCACGGTCCAGGGCACACCAGTAGCCCACCACAGCTGAGGGCACACCAGGAGCCCACCACGGCTGAGGGCACACCAGGAGCCAACCACGGCTGAGGGCACACCAGGAGCCCATCATGGCTGATGGCACATAAGGAGCCCACCTCTGCCGAGGGCACACCAGGAACCCACCATGGCTGAGGCCACACCAGGAGCACATTACGGCTGACGGAACACCAGGAGCCTATCACCGCTGAGGGCACACTAGGAGCCCACCATGGCTGAGGGCACACCAAGAGCCCACCACGGCTGAGGGCACACCTGGAGCCCACCACGGCTGAGGGCACACCAGTAGCCAATCACGGCTGAGGGCACACCAGAAGCCAATCACGGCTGAGGGCACACCAGGAGCCCACCACGGCTGAGGGCACACCAGGAGCCCATCACGGCTGAGGGTTCACCAGAAGCCAATCACAGCTGAGGGCACACCAGAGCCAATCACGGCTGAGGGCACAACAATAGCCCACCCCGGCTGTGGGCACACTAGGAGCTAATCTCGGCTAAGGACACACCAGGAGCCCATCACGGCTGAGGGCACACCACAGCCAATCACGGCTGAGGGCACACCAGGAGCCCACCACGGCTGTGGGCCCACTAGGAGCCAATCTCGTCTGAGGGCACACCAGGAGCCCACCACGGCTGAGGTCACACCAGGATCCAACCACGGCTGAGGACACAACACGAGCCCACCCTGGCTGAGGGTACACCAGGAGCCCACCACGGCTGAGGGCACACCAGGAGCCCATCATGGGTGAGGGCACACCAGGAGTCCACCACGGCCGAAGGCACACCAGCAGCCCACCACTGCTGAGAGGACACCAGGAGCCCATCATGGCTGAGGGCACACCAGGAGCCCACCACGGCCGAGGGCACACCAGTAGCCTACCACTGATGCGGGCACACCAGGAGCTCATGACAGTTGAGGGCACACCAGGAGCCCACCACGGCCGAGGGCACACCAGGTGCCCATTATGGCTGAGGGCACACCAGGAGCCTACCACAGCTGAGAGCACACCAGTAGCCCACCACTGCTGAGGGCACACCAGGAGCCAATGACAGTTGAGGGCACACCAGGAGCCCACCACGGCTGACGGCACACCAGGAGCCCATAATGGTTGAGGGCACACCAGGAGCCCACCACGGCTGAGGGCACACCAGGAGTCCATCATGGCTGAGGGCACACCAGGAGGCCAACACGGCTGAAGGCACACCAGGAGCCCACCACGGCAGAGAGCACACCAGGAGCACATGACGGTTGAGGGCACACCAGGAGCCCACCACGGCCGAGGGCACACCAGGAACCCATCACGGCTGAGGGCACACCAGAAGCCCATCATGGCTGAGGGGACACCAGGAGCCTACCACGGCTGAGGGCACACCAGGAGCTCACCACGGCTGTGGGCACACTAGGAGCCAATCACGGCTGAGGGCACACCAGGAGCCCATCATGGCTGAGGGCACACCAGGAGCCTACCACGGCTTAGGGCACACCAGGAGCCCTTGACGGTTGAGGTTAAACCAGGAGCCTATCACCGCTGAAGGCACACCAGGAGCCCACCATGGCTGAGGCCACACCAGGAGCCCATTACGGCTGACGGAACACCAGGAGCCTATCACCGCTGAGGGCACACCAGGAGCCCACCATGGCTGAGGGCACACCAAGAGCCCACCACGGCTTAGGGCACACCTGGAGCCCACCACGGCTAAGGGCACACCAGTAGCCAATCACGGCTGAGGGCACACCAGAAGCCAATCACGGCTGAGGGCACACCAGGAGCCCACCACGGCTGAGGGCACACCAGGAGCCCATCACGGCTGAGGGCTCACCAGAAGCCAATCACAGCTGAGGGCACACCAGAGCCAATCACGGCTGAGGGCACACCAGGAGCCCACCACGGCTGAGGGCACATTCGGAGTCCACCACGGCAGAGGGCACACTAGGGTCCCACCACGGCTGAGGGCACAACAGGAGCCCACCCCGGCTGTGGGCACACTAGGAGCTAATCTCGGCTGAGGACACACCAGGAGCCCATCACGGCTGAGGGCACACCACAGCCAATCACGGCTGAGGGCACACCAGGAGCCCACCACGGCTGTGGGCACACTAGGAGCCAATCTCGGCTGAGGGCACACCAGGAGCCCACCACGGCTGAGGTCACACCAGGATCCAACCACGGCTGAGGACACAACACGAGCCCACCCTGGCTGAGGGCACACCAGGAGCCCACCACGGCTGAGGGCACACCAGGAGCCCATCATGGGTGAGGGCACACCAGGAGCCCACCACGGCTGAGGGCACACCAGTAGCCCACCACTGCTGAGGGCACACCAGGAGCCCATCATGGCTGAGGGCACACCAGGAGCCCACCACTGCCGAGGGCACACCAGTAGCTTATCACTGCTGAGGGCACACCAGGAGCCCATGACAGTTGAGGGCACACCAGGAGCCCACCACGGCCGAGGGCATACCAGGAACCCATCATGGCTGAGGGCACACCAGGTGCCCATTATGGATGAGGGCACACCAGGAGCCTACCACAGCTGAGAGCACACCAGTAGCCCACCACTGCTGAGGGCACACCAGGAGCCAATGACAGTTGAGGGCACACCAGGAGCCCACCACGGCTGAGGGCACACCAGGAGCCCATAATGGTTGAGGGCACACCAGGAGCCCACCACGGCTGAGGGCACACCAGGAGCCCATCATGGCTGAGGGCACACCAGGAGGCCAACACGGCTGAAGGCACACCAGGAGCCCACCACGGCAGAGAGCACACCAGGAGCACATTACGGTTGAGGGCACACCAGGAGCCCACCACGGCCGAGGGCACACCAGGAACCCATCACGGCTGAGGGCACACCAGAAGCCCATCATAGCTGAGGGGACACCAGGAGCCTACCACGGCTGAGGGCACACCAGGAGCCCATCACGGCTGAGGGCTCACCAGAAGCCAATCACAGCTGAGGGCACACCAGAGCCAATCACGGCTGAGGGCACACCAGGAGCCCACCACGGCTGAGGGCACATTCGGAGTCCACCACGGCAGAGGGCACACTAGGGTCCCACCACGGCTGAGGGCACAACAGGAGCCCACCCCGGCTGTGGGCACACTAGGAGCTAATCTCGGCTGAGGACACACCAGGAGCCCATCACGGCTGAGGGCACACCACAGCCAATCACGGCTGAGGGCACACCAGGAGCCCACCACGGCTGTGGGCACACTAGGAGCCAATCTCGGCTGAGGGCACACCAGGAGCCCACCACGGCTGAGGTCACACCAGGATCCAACCACGGCTGAGGACACAACACGAGCCCACCCTGGCTGAGGGCACACCAGGAGCCCACCACGGCTGAGGGCACACCAGGAGCCCATCATGGGTGAGGGCACACCAGGAGCCCACCACGGCTGAGGGCACACCAGTAGCCCACCACTGCTGAGGGCACACCAGGAGCCCATCATGGCTGAGGGCACACCAGGAGCCCACCACTGCCGAGGGCATACCAGGAACCCATCATGGCTGAGGGCACACCAGGTGCCCATTATGGATGAGGGCACACCAGGAGCCTACCACAGCTGAGAGCACACCAGTAGCCCACCACTGCTGAGGGCACACCAGGAGCCAATGACAGTTGAGGGCACACCAGGAGCCCACCACGGCTGAGGGCACACCAGGAGCCCATAATGGTTGAGGGCACACCAGGAGCCCACCACGGCTGAGGGCACACCAGGAGCCCATCATGGCTGAGGGCACACCAGGAGGCCAACACGGCTGAAGGCACACCAGGAGCCCACCACGGCAGAGAGCACACCAGGAGCACATTACGGTTGAGGGCACACCAGGAGCCCACCACGGCCGAGGGCACACCAGGAACCCATCACGGCTGAGGGCACACCAGAAGCCCATCATAGCTGAGGGGACACCAGGAGCCTACCACGGCTGAGGGCACACCAGGATCTCACCACAGCTGTGGGCACACTAGGAGCCAATCACGGCTGAGGGCACACCAGGAGCCCATCATGGCTGAGGGCACACCAGGAGCCTACCACGGCTGAGGGCACACCAGGATCTCACCACGGCTGTGGGCACACTAGGAGCCAATCACGGCTGAGGGCACACCAGGAGCCCACTACGTCTGAAGGCACACCAGGAGCCCATCACGGCTGAGAGCTCACCAGAAGCCAATCACAGCTGAGGGCACACCAGAGCAAATCGTGGCTGAGGTCACACCAGGAGCCCACCACGGCTGAGGGCAGATTAGGAGCCCACCACGGTCGTGGGCACACCAGGAACCCATCACGGCTGAGGGCACACCAGGAGCCTACTACGGCTGAGAACACTCCAGGAGCCCATCACGGCTGAGGGCACATCAGGAGCCCACCACAGCTGAGGGCACACCAGGAGTCCACTACCGCTGAGCGCACACCACGAGCCCACCACTGCTGAGGGCACACCAGGAGCCCACCACGGGTGAGGTAATACCAGGAACCCACAACGGATGAAGGCACACCAGGAACCCATCACAGCTGAGGGCACGCCAAGAGCCTATCACGGCTAAGGTCACACTAGGAGCCCACCACGGCTGAGGGCACACCAGGAACCCACCATGGCCGAGGGCACACTAGGAGCCCACCTCGGCTGAGGGCACACCAGGAGCCCACTACGGGTGTGGGCACACCAGGCGCCCACAATGGCTGAAGGCACACCAGGAGCCCACCACAGCTAAGGGCACACCAGGAGCCCACATTGGCTTAAGGCACACCAGGAGCCCATCGCTGCTGAGGGCACACTGGGAACCCACCATGGTTGATGGCACACCAGGAGCCCACCTCGGCTGAGGGCATACCAGGAGCCCACCACGGCTGAGAGCACACCAGGAGCCCTCCACGGCTGAGGACACACCAGGAGCCCACCACGGCTGAGGGCACACTAGGAGCCCACAACGGCTGAAGGCACACCAGGAGCCCATTACGGCTGAAGGCACACCAGGAGCCCACAACGGCTGAAGGCACACCAGGAGCCCACCTCAGCTGAGGGCAAACTACGATCCCATCACGGCTGAGGGCACACTAGACACACAGACTTGGCCATACACGCTCAAGAGTCGAGGGAGGGTGTACACGTTGCGTCGCCCTCGTCAATAAGGCTTCATATTTCGGGACATCTGAGGGATACACTGGAAATTCGGTGTTCAGTGATATTACAAAGTGCAACACACCATTTTAAACTTTACGGATTGTGTCCGATAGTGCATATTAGACAAGATCAGGGGTACGACATCAGTGCCAGGACAAGCACATGGGCCACTGCCTGGCCAGAGTGTACACAACTAGATGTGATAGTGAAGATCATAACAAATAGTGAATAGGACAGTGAAGAAGTGATTCTAAACATGTAGCATTAGAACTATATTGGTGCGAAGAGGAACAAGAAACAGAGTAGTGGTGATAGATAGTGACAAGTTGGAGGGACCTATGCCTGGCAGCGGCGTGGATGGAGATCAGGCCTACACTCGACTGTCAACAGTACTTTTATCACCTGTTTGTGCTGTGGGATGTTTTGAATTGGCAGTAAGGTAAGGCCTCTCAAAAAGTCAGTCAAGCGGTGTACAGTGTTATTGCTTTTAAATAGTTAGTCTTAGGTATAAATTAGCAAACGGAAACGAACCTCAAGGGAAATGTGCGGCTCATGTGGGAACTAGTTTTCTGATACCCAAGTGTGAAAAACACTGCGCCCTACACCGAGCGCTACACTACACCGAGACAATTACCCCCCCCCCCCTTCTCTCACCCCACCCCCTCCCACCATAGCACCAACAGTACACACACAGCCTCCCAACCACAGGGCCCTCCCCCTCCCATAAACCCTCCCTTACTAATCCGCCCCACACACCCTCACCATCCCCTCCCTCTCTTCCAGCTCCCCCCCCCTATACACACACACACACACACAAACGTACTTGATACTTGATACTTGATACTTGATGAGTACTTGATTGAAGAAGGGTTATTGAACTCGAGGAGGGATACGGAAACCAAAAGGTTAGCATACCGCAAGGGAAACTATGAGGGGATAAGAAAATTCCTAACAGATATAGCATGGGAAACAGAGCTCAGGGGAAAGACGGCCCAAGATATGATGGATTACATCACGCAGAAGTGCAAGGACGCAGCAAACAAGTTTGTCCCAGTCCAAAAGGAAAACAGAGAAATGAAAATGAAAAACCCATGGTTTAATCAAAGATGTAGGCTAGCTAAGCAGCAAAGTAAAAGGGCATGGAGAAACTATAGGAATAAGAGGACTCTGGAGAGCAGAGAAAGATACCAGAATGCCAGGAATGAATCTGTCAGGATGAGAAGAGAGGCAGAAGGACAATACGAAAATGACATCGCAAGCAAGGAAAAGACTCAGCCTAAATTGTTGCATAGCCACATAAGGAGAAAAACAACAGTAAAGGAACAGGTTATGGAATTAAGGATAGGGGTTTAAGGATTCACTACAAATGACAAAGAAGTGTGTGAGGAATTGAATAAGAAATTCCAGGAGGTCTTCACCTTAGAGCAAGGAGAAATTCTAGAGGTAAGTGAGGGAATAGCTAACCAGGAACCACTGGAAGAGTTTGAGATTACCAGTGGGGAAGTAAGGAAGTGTTTACTAGAGTTGGATGTGACGAAGGCTATAGGCCCAGATGGAATCTCCCCTTGGATACTAAAGGAAGGAGCAGAAGAACTGTCCCTACCTCTCTCCATAGTGTATAACAAATCACTGGCAACAGGGGAACTGCCAGAAATTTGGAAAGCAGCTAACGTAGTCCCGATATACAAGAAAGGGGCGCACTGAACTACATGCCAGTGTCCCTAACCTGCATACCATGCAAGCTGATGGAGAAAATTGTGCGAAAAAAAACTAGTGGAGCATCTGGAGCGAAGGAACTTTGTAACACAGCATCAACATGAGTTCAGGGATGGCAGGTCCTGCTTCACAGGGTTACTTGAATTCTACGACCAGGCAACAAAAATAAGGCAAGAAAGAGAAGGGTGGGCAGACTGCATATTTTTGGATTGTCAGAAAGCCTTTGATACAGTGCCACACAAGAGGCTAGTGTGAAAGTTGGAGATGCAGGCTTGAGTGAAAGGGAAGGTACTCCGGTGGATAGAGGAGTACCTAAGCAACAGGAGACAACGAGTCGACAAGGGAGCCGGTCTGCCGAGCGAACAGCACGCAGGACTTGTGATCCTGTAGTCCTGGGTTCGATCCCAGGCGCCGGCGAGAAACAATGGGCAGAGTTTCTTTCACCCTATGTCCCTGTTACCTAGCAGTAAAATAGGTACCTGGGTGTTAGTCAGCTGTCACAGGCTGCTTCCTGGGGGTGGAGGCCTGGTCGAGGACCGGGCCGCGGGGACACTAAAGCCCCGAAATCATCTCAAGATAACCTCAAGAGTCTGTGTGAGGGGTGAGGTCTCAGATTAGCGAGACGTCACAAGTGGAGTCCCGCAGGGGTCAGTCCTTGGACCTATACTGTTTCTGGTATATGTAAATGATCTCCCAGAGGGTATAGAATCGTTTCTCTCAATGTTTGCCGATGATGCAAAAATTATGAGGAGGATTGAAACTGAGGATGATAGTAGGAAGCTAGAAGATGACCTATGGTCATCTGTGAGTGAATGGTCCAACAAATGGCTATTGAAGTTCAACTCGAGGAAATGCAAAGTAATGAAACTAGGCAATGGAAACAGGAGGCCAGACACGGGATACAGAATAGGAGATGAAGTACTTAATGAAACGGACGGAGAGAAAGATCTAGGAGCTGATATTACACCAAACCTGTCTCCTGAAGCCCACATAAAAAGAATAACGTCTGCGGCATATGAGAGGCTGGCTAACATCAGAACGGCGTTCAGGAACCTGTGTAAGGAATCATTCAGAATCTTGTACACCACATATGTAAAACCAATCCTGGAGTATGCGGCCCCAGCATGGAGCCCGTATCATGTCAAGCAAAAGGCGAAGCTGGAAAAAGTCCAAAGGTATGCTACTAGACTAGTCCCAGAACTAAGAGGCATGAGTTACGAGCAAAGGCTGCGGGAAATAAACCTTACGACACTGGAAGACAGAAGAGTAAAGGGAGACATGATCACAACCTACAAAATCCTCAGTGGAATCAACCGGGTAAATAAGGATACAGTATTCAACACTGGTGGGACGCGAACAAGGGGACACAGGTGAAAACTGAGTACCCACATGAGCCACAGAGATGTTAGAAGGAACTTTTTCAGTGTCAGAGTAGTTAACGGATGGAATGCATTAGGCAGTGATGTGGTGGAGGCTGACTCCATACACAGTTTCAAATGTAGATATGATAGAGCCCAGTAGGCTCAGGAATCTGTACATTAGTTGATTGACAGTTGAGAGGTGGGACGAAAGAGCCAAAGCTCAACCCCCGCAAGCACAAATAGGTGAGCTCACCACGACTGAGGGCACACCAGGAGCCCAGCACGGCTGAGGGCACACCAGGAGCCCATCACGGCTGAGTGCACACCAGGAGCCCACCACGGCTGAGGGCACACCAGGAGCCCACCACGGCTGAGGGTACACGAGGAGCCCACCACGGCTCAGGGCACAACAGGAGCCCACCACGGCTCAGGGCACACCAGGAGCCCATCATGGCTCAGTGCACACCAGGAGCCCACAACGGCTGAGGGTACACCAGGAGCCCACCACGGCTGAGGGCACACCAGGAGCCCACCACGGCTGAGGGCACACCAGGAGCCCACCAAGACCCGTAGACCCCCAGCACATCTCGCGCCGGCCGGCGCTAGACACTGTCACCCCGCCGGTAGAACCAGCCAGAAAAGGTTCAAAAGCTATCAATATTCCTGTGAGCCAAGGTGATATGTGCGCCAGGCGTCATAACAATCCGGACTATTGAATCGGAACGCAAAACGGCAGTATCAAAACTTAAAATCGCCGAAGATGGAGCAGGTGTCCAGACGGCCGTTCGTCGTCAAGCTTGTACCAGTAGTCCATCAAATAACTGGCGAAGCTAAGATACCCAGCAAGATACTCCATTAGAATTAATCAAACTCTCAGCCAAGGCAATATGCCAGCAGTAGCACTGTGGGATCCTCACTACTTTGATACTAAAGACTCTAGTCAAGTATAGACAAACACTTTCAGAGTTAATCTACAGTTTCTTGGTGTATACTGATAGTTCTGTGCCTCACATCCCATGCATGTCCAAGAGTGTTTGTTGGATAATAGTATTCAGCAGTAATACATGTCATCAATAATAACAGAGAAGACCCATAAATACAGTTTAATATATGACATATAATGAAATAAAAGAAATACTACCAAATTTTCGAACTGGAATCACTGAAAAGTTTAAACAAAACCTCCTAATAGGTGTCAGCACAGCCAGTCTGCTAATGCTCCATTTATAGTCAAAATTATTCTCTACTGCACATTACTTTTTTCTATACCTTTTGAATGCATGCTGCAGTGTCAAAAAGCAAATAAATCGAAAATCTACTCAGAAAACAGAAGTTACTGAGGTTGTCGTCATCAACTTTACAATTACTTTAACAGTTAACTCATCAGCTCAAAGAACTGGGAAATGCATAAGTTATACATCTATGGCCCTCTCTACGGGGCGGCAAACAATTTTGAGTCCCGCTAAAAATGTTACTGCAAGTGTCTCTGTTGCTACTTACTATAACTGGGCCACTGTACTGCCGAAACTTCACTATACAAGAATGTCAAAGGTCTCTCACATGGCGACTGCTTCACTGCATTGTTCTTACCTTGAAGATTTCACAACGGATCCTTGCCGACCAGGAGCCGGATTCAGGAAGGTACTTACGAAGGTTTTTCCTCTTAGCTAAGAGCGTTTTCCGTCTTAGCGCCTTCGTGGCGGCTACGTCCGTATTCAATTAACTACCCTAAGTGGAAAAACCTTCGTAAGTTCATTCCGGGATTTAAGTGTGGTTTCGACCACTCGTAGCTTTACGTAAACTGGATATAAGTCATTTTTTCTCTACTACATAATACTGGGATCGATTTATGATACTGGAACATGACCAAAATATTATAGCTGGTGAATCTAGTGGAGAGGAGTCCTTCGTGTTAGTTATATATGCATTCTCTGTTTGAAACTTGAAGCAAATATGTGTTTGATGATAGTAGAATTAGTTTTATAATAGCAAGATATTATACCAGTAGTTATTAAGTAAATAAACACTGGTGAACATGAAATATGAGAGAAGGTGATGAGCCCTGCCTGATGGGATCATTTACTATCACCCAATGAACCTGTTCACCTAGTAGTAAGGGTGTACCTTAGCTATACATACCCATTTCTAATATATTTAGTTTGGTTTTATTTTGAAATTAAATCTGGGTGAGACATAAAATAAAAATATGCTGCACAAATGATGTTAGGTAAGGAAAAGGGTAAAAATGTCACAAACTTTATTCATTGAATACTTAAAGCTATAATTATGAATATATAGATTATTAAAAAAGAGAGAGGGAAGTAGGGGTCCAAGACCTCTTCCTGTTATACAATTTGGGTGTGGAACAAGTAATTATCAAAAGAAGGCACCATGCCGGGAAGGCTATGTAGCAGTAAGGCAGTGAGGTGAGGCAGCTACTTATTTGAGAAATGCTTATTTTATTTACCTTATAAGCTGAGGCAACTTATTTTATTTGAGGAATACTCAGCTGATTCTTCTACATTTAGCATGGAACAAATTTGTGTCCAAGACCTCTTCCTGTTACTCAATTTGGCTGTGTGTAACCAAACTAGACGTGCTCTACAAATCAAGGGACCCAGAATGTGGAATGACCTCCCGAATCATGTCAAAGGCTGTACCTCTCTCAACCAGTTTAAGAGTTAAACCAAGAACTGCCTAATTAACTCCATGTAACCTAACTTAACTCCTAAATGTCAACCCATGTCTTGCTATTTTTTAAACAACGCTGTTCACCAACATGTGCAATTGCTGATTTATGCTATGTTAACCCCCCCTTTTTGTATTTGTTATTCTTTCTTTCAACACAATTTATACCTAATCCCGATTACTATTAAGTTTTAGTCTGTGTTTTTTCCCCCCACACCTTGCCCGAAATGCTATGAGTATTAGTGGCTTTAGGTATTGTATGTACTAGCTCTGCCTATAAATCCAACATTATGTTTGTAAATCAACTGTATGTACTTTTCCTGAATAAAATGTATTTATTATTTATTTTTTAATCAGTAAGTATTAAAAGAAGGCACCAAGCTGGGAAGGCTATGTAGCACCATTGTGTGTAACAATAAACCAATTTTTTTTAACAAATAATGCACCTGTATGGTAAAACAAATCCTGTCAGCTGTAAAAATATTGATGCAGTTATTTAAATGAAAAATATAATGAAAGAAATATTACTGGTTTATTTTTATCCTATCTTTTTGTACTGTACAGTATATCCAAGGAAGTGAAAAATTGAGACATAATGCACAATTTAATGAATGATTAGCATGGATTAGCAGTTCAAAAGAAATATGACTTGTATTACATATCAACATGAGATCTTAATGATCCATGGTCAACATGATTTAATAAGGATAATACAGTACTGTATTTGTAATAATACAAACTATAATTTAAAATCTTTATTACTGATTTGTTTTATTAAGAAGATTAGGTATACACAGCAATGTGCTGCTACCCTATTCTATATGGAATATTACACAGTGTAGATAAAAAACTAGCTATAAGTTTATCTAATACTCCCATCTCACAGGAGGGTTAGACATACTGTACATGGAATCAATTTATAAAATACCAGCCTCAATACAAAAAACAAATCAACTCTGACTAAACAACTCTAAGCAATTTTCACAAGAGGTAAGCACTGAATCATGGAAACATTATAATTACTCTTACCAGTTTCTACAAAACTCCTCTCGAACAATGTATTTTTAAACATGTTTAGGTATACACAGCAATGTGCTGCTTCCCTATTCTGTATAAAGGACCACACAGTGTAGATCAAAAACCAGATACAAGCTCACCCAACATCCTAACCTCACAGGATGGCCAGTCATACATGGAATTAGGAGAGAACAAAATACTTAATGCTGATCTATTAGCCTCCACTGGCAAAATCTGGGTGCAGCACAAGAATATCTTCCAATATTCCTGAGTGTATGAAGTAATTACAGAGCTCAAAATACCTCATACCATTTGGTATGAAGTCACTGATAACAGGACAATCACAGATATAGTGTTGTAGAGTATGTTCTCTCAAGTTGGACTGAAAACAGATGCTTTTTTTCCACCAAGAGGGCTATAAACCCATGGAACCGCCTACCCGCTGAAGCCGTAAATGCCAAATTCCAGCTAAAAAATATCATTAAGACAATTGGCGGGCCCTTTAACAAGCCGCCGGCTTTCTGTCCTCTTCGAGGTCACTAGATAGTTAGTGGCCCTTTGGTAAATTCAGTAAATATATACAATAATTGTCAGCGCATCTTCCGAACAACAAGGACAGCTACACAGTATCTCTTAGAATTACGTAGGTAGACAACAAATGTAACATATTTGTTTACTACAATGTCGGTGCTGGGTGTAGAAGTTGAAAAAACATTGTTTTACTTCGAAATATACTAATTTTATAAGAAAATTCGACGTAAATAGGAGGCAGTAGAGCTCCGATAAGCCAGCGCTAAATCTTCAATATGAAGAATGTTGCTGCTCTCTGATTGGCCAAACGAAACACAGTAGTGACCTCTATCGGCACGCAGGTGAACCAACAATTTTCTTCCTAAGTATACCTTATTGAATCGCACCTAAGCATCTTCTTAGGGCGCACTTAGGAACCTTCGTAGCAAACCCACTTACGAAGAAATACACAGAGCTTCCTGAATCTAGGTCCAGGACTGTCCATAGTTCTGTAGCACTCCTTGAGAAAACTGATGTGTAGTTATGCCTCCCCCCCCCCCCCCCAAGCCACACGTTGGTCCTGCACAGCTCGTTGGATGGCCGTCACTCCATCCACCACACGTTAGCCGCCTCCCATTGCTTCAACTCTGCAACATTCTGGAAAATCGATGAATTTCACCTATTTGAGAATCATTAGGCTTCTCCTCAGAACTTCAGAATGTCCCTGTTATCAACAAATTATGGACATAAAATTTAAAAAAAATCTTCTAAAACTCAAGAGGGATGCCAAGGGCACACCTTCCCTCAACTAAAACTAAGCCAACATCCAGCCAATGAGACTTGTCAGAAAACCCGACACCATTTACTGACATTTAATACAACAGGCAAATAATATTGTTGTTGTTTTGTAATAACAAATTAACCCTAGAAAAAATTAAAAATTAACTCATAGAAAACGAGAGCATAGTGGAAATTTCCTCCAGGGGAAAACTGGGGATATCATTGCCACGTCGTTATTAAATTCACCAGATATATTATTGGGATTCTTAATCCGAACGCAATGATCATTCTTAATACAGCAATCTCTGGACTGTAAATATCATAAAAACATTTCCCTTGACTGAACTTAATTATTAGTACCAAAATAGAGTAAATGTGGGTCCCTTAACTACTTCTTGACATGTGGGTAAAACAACCAACATATCAGTGGGAGAGGGCCAGAAGAGTTGCCATTAATTTTTAACACAACGAGTCTTGCTGGAGCAGAACAACTGTAATTTACACTTGGACCAGTGTTATGGAATTAATAGTGCTCCCTTTATCAACTCCAACTTCGTCTACAATAAGAGAAGGGTCTTCTCCAATTACTATACTATCTAGCCTACTATTGGCCAGTAATATTAGATTTAGGATATATTCTGGTCAGGACACATAGCAAGCCACCCAACAGTGTAAATATTATTTAACTCTTATTCAATCAATATAATAATAATAATAATAATAATAATAATAATAATAATAATAATAATAATAATAATAATAATAATAATAATAATAATTTATTTAGGAAAAGTACATACATAGCTGCAGGGTTACAGTACAAACATTCTGTTAGATTTAAAGATAGAGGTAGTACATACAATACCTAAAGCCACTAGTACGCATAGCGTTTCGGGCAAGGTGAGGTGGGAAAATACCCACTTAAACTAAAACTTAATAGTACTTGAGCTTAAAGTATAAACTGCATTGAAAGAAAAAAATAATAAAAGATAAAAAAAAGAGGGGGAACATGGTAGAAAATAGCCAATATACAACTTGGTCAACAAACAGCCTTTTTAATTTTTTTAAATATTAAGACATGGGTTGACATTTAGAAGTAAGGTAGGTTACATGGAGTTAATTAGGTAGTACTTAGTTTTCATCTTAAACTGTTTGAGAGAGGTACAATCTTTGACATGATTGGGAAAGTCATTCCACATTCTGGGTCCCTTGATTTGTAGAGCATTCCTAGTTTGATTAAGTCTTACTCTTGGAATATCAAATAGACATCAGTTTCTGGTGTGGTACCCATAAGTTCTGTTACAACCTTCTAGACAGCATTGAAGGTCAGGATTGATATTACAATTCAGAGTTTTAAATATATATAGTACACAAGAGAGGATGTGCAGTTACTTAATATCTAACATATTCAAAGATTTGAGTAAGGGTACCGAGTGCTGTCTGGCGCCAGAGTTAGATATTGTTCTAATAGCAGCTTTGTGTTGGGTAATTAGAGGACGTAAATGATTTTGGGTTATCTTGAGATGATTTCGGGGCTTTAGTGTCCCCGCGGCCTGGTCCTTGACCAGGCCTCCACCCCCAGGAAGCAGTCCGTGACTGCTGACTAACACCCAGGTACCTATTTTACTGCTAGGTAACAGGGGCTTAGGGTGAAAGAAACTGCCCATTGTTTCTCGCCCGCGCCCGGGATCGAACCCGGGACCACAGGATCACAAGTCCAGTGTGCTGTCCGCTCGGCCGACCGGCTCCCTGGGTTATTTTGAGGTTATCTTGAGAGGATTTCGGGGCTTTAGTGTCCCCGCGGCCCGGTCCTCGACCAGGCCTCCACCCCCAGGAAGTAGCCCGTGACAGCTGACTAACACCCAGGCACCTATTTTACTGATAGGTAGCAGGGGCATAGGGTGAAAAAAAACTCTGCCTATTGTTTCTCGCCGGCGCCCGGGATCGAACCCAGGATCACAAGTCCAGTGTGCTGTCTGCTCGGCTGACCGGCTCCCAAGTAGTAGTAGTAGTAGTCTAATACCGGAGTAGTAGAACCCGAAGCACAAATACCATAGTTGAGATCAGGATAGATGAGAGAGTAATAGAGCGTCACCAGGGCAGGGCGAGGAACATAATATCTGATCTTAGAAAGAATGCCAACAGTTTTAGAAACTTTTTTTGGCTATATTTAGAATGTGTCCCTGGAAATTCAGCTTGTTATCGTTGAGGACACCAAGGAATTTACCATCAACCTTACTACTGATTTGTGTATTGTTTATTCTTAAATTAATTTAATTTGAGGATTTATTACCAAGCGAAATATAGAAAGTTTTGTCAATGTTAAGGGTGAGTTTGTTAGTAATTAGCCAAAGATGGACTTTATTTAGTTCAGTATTCACAGTAACGTTTAGAGCAAGAGGGTCAGGACTGGAGAAATTGAAAGTTGTGTCATCAGCAAATAAGATTGGATTGAGGTGTTGAGAGGCATTTGGAAGGTCATTAATGTAGATGAGAAAGAGGAGAGGGCCAAGTATACTGCCCTGTGGAACACCGACATTTGTAGGTAGTGTCGGAGAAATGGAATTATTCACAGAAACATACTGGAGCCTGTCTGTAAGGTAGGACAGAAGGTATTGCAGGGAGTTACAGGTGACTCCATAATGATGTAATTTAAGAAGAAAGTTTTGGTGGTTGAAAGTGTCAAAAGTCTTACGTAGGTCCACAAATATCCCAACAGGGAACTCATTTTTATCAAGAGCTACATGTATCAAGATAATCATACTAATAAGTGCATCGTTAGTGTTTTTTTGGGTCTGAAGCCATATTGACAAAAGCTTAGTATATTGTGTTTGGCTAGACAAGAGTAAAGCTGCATGTAGATTAGTTTTTCAAATATTTTTGACAAGTTTGGGAGAATTGATAAAGGTCTGAAGTTGTTGACATCAGTGAGATCACCACATTTATGGACTGGGGGTTACTCTCGCTTTTTTTTAGAATATCTGGAAAGGTTTGGAGTTCAAGTGACTTGTTGTAGAGCAATGCAATGGCAGGAGCTAAAGATCTGGAGGCTTTTTTGTAGATTAGAGTTGGTATCTCCGCAAGGGCACTAGACTTGGCCTCAAGGGAAAGGATTACCTCATTTACATCAGTGGAATTAGCAGGCGTTAGGTACAGAGACTGTGGATAGTTACCAGTAAGATAGTCCAGAGCATTGTACTGGAAGATGGAATATCATTAGCAAGGGATGACCCAATGGATGAGAAGAACCTATTGAATTTAATAGCAGTATCAGTGGCTGAAAGCAGACCGTCGTTATTGGACAGGATTATTGGTTTGTTATTTAAAATCTTTTTTTATCCAAATATTTGTGAAATTGTGCTCCATGTTTTCTTGGTGTTGCCCTCTGTTTGAGTAAATTTATCTTCGTTGTATTTAATTTTGGCTCTTCTAATTATTTTAGATAGTAATGATGAGTAATTCTTTGAAAGTTCTTTGGAGACGGTACCTGACCTATATTTCTTCTCAAGGTCATGTTTTTATTAATAGATTTAAGTATCCCCTTTGTAAGCCAAGGATTGTTTAGTCTTTTAGTTGTGACTTCTTTCGTTAGCATAGGACAGTGAGTATTATAAAGGCTGAGAGTCTTTTGAAGAAATGATTGCATTGCTAGGTTGATGTCCCCTATGGTACCTAATTCAGACTCCCAGTTGATATTAGTGGTAGCAACTATAAAACTGCCTATAGAAGTTTCATTGTGCAGCCTAAAGCTTATCTTCCTTGTATCTAGAGGTGGTTTGTAAATGTTGGTTAGGAGAAATGTGGGGTAATGGTCTGTAGTGCTATCAGTGATTTTCCCTGAAGTAAGCGGAGACGTTATGTTGGTCCAGCTGTAATCAAGTGCTGTAGCAGTACTATCTGTGATTCTAGTAGGTCTAGTGATTAGGGTATGAGGAAGCAGGAATTCATACAGTTGAGGAAACCAGTAGCAGGAGGGTTATCAGGCTCGCAGAGGTCAATGTTAAAATCCCCAGAAATAATTAAGTGTTTTTGTTCAGTCTGTTCTCTAGTATTAGATTTCTAAGGTTAGAGTTAAATTCAGTCACATCAGTTTTAGGAATTCTGTAGACTGCTCCCACAGTCAGGACAGCCTCACTACCCTTGACCTTGAAACAGGCAAATATATACTCTCTACGAGGGTCTCTAGTTTTAATTACTTTTAAGCAAGTCAGTTCTTGGTGGTAGTAAAGAGAAGTACCACCAATACCATATTCTATATTTTCCCTGATATAGCTGCCATATTTAGGATATATGCCATATTTAGGATATATGCCATATTTAGCTGCCATATATAGCATTCACGCGTGACGGTAAAATTATTACTTGATAACAATTGTAACTAAAAACTCTCGATTTAGAATTATTTGGGAGTTATGTTATCCATAAATAATTATCACATGGAATACTGATGATTTTAGAGAATCACATTCAATTCTCTAACACACTGGATATAAATGTGTTTAACTAGGTATAATCTGACGCAATACTGGTGCTTGGTTTCGTAAGAATTCCAGTATCCCTATACAGATATAATAGTTAGTTCATAAGAACATTACTGTTAGTAAGTTTTAGTAACTACAGTAGTTAGTATATTTTAATACTAATTTATTGTAATACAATAGTATTGTATTAGTGTTGGAAATTTCCAACATAACTCCGGGGGGAGATTTCTCGGGTCGCAGTGTAATGTTGAGTACTGACATACCCATCCCGAAGTTACTATTAATGTTAATATGTTAGTATGTTAGTACACACATAACGGATGTCCCGTAATTGTCCAGGACATACAAGAAACTTAAGTCTTGCAAAGAAATTCATGTTGAATGGAACATGTTATTATGAATCATCTAAAGTTAATAACTAAGAAAGCCTACAATAAACTCTGTGACTGGTGTCGCTATGGCATGTAATGTTTATGTTACTAAGTCTTAAAGCCTTGTAAACTCTCAGATACTCTAGACGAAATAATGTTGTTATTAATAGCCTATACAACAATTAAGAATTAAATCACACAATTTAAAGTAACTGGGAATCCACTGTGATGAGAATGTTCTGGGTCATTGTGACTTGTAACGATTTGTTACTTGACATCACAACACAGTATCATCATGATTACTTAAATTGGATGGGAAGGTATTTGCTCTTGGTCAGAGCTATAATAGGCTTGTAGTTTCCGTTTACATTGTTGAGCAGCAGCTCTAGTGGGGCGGTTGCTCGGTGGATCAGAATTGTTGTCCTCGGAAACTGTTGGTGAAGTTGGTTCTGGCAAACACTCTCGTTCTGCTAATTCGAGAGGTACCAACTTCTCTAAGGTTTTTAAGGTAGTGTTGCCTCGGCACAAAACCTTTACTACTCTCAGGATGCCTTGGTGATCTGGATGGATAGCAACAATTTTGCCTATGGGCCACTCTGACCATGGTCCATCACTGTCAACCAATACTAGGTCTCCTTGTTTAAGTTGTACTTTATTATAGGGACTCGAAGCTCCGTAGTGGTACTCTCGTAGAGCTGTGAGGTACTCTCGAGTCCACACCTCATTCCACCTTTCAATTATTCTCGAGAGATGTTGGTAACTTTCTACTAAGTCACTCCTGGTTACATGGGAAGGGTCGACGGGGTCCTCTTCTGCCAAAGGTATGAGAGGGCTCAGCAGGCCTCCATGTATCAAGTGTGAGGGACTCAGAGGTTCTCTCTGTGAGAAATCATCTGATAGGTATGTTAATGGGCGGTTGTTGACTCGCGCCTCGATTTCCACGACAAGTGTTTGGAGTTCGGAGTAACTAATTTTCTGTCGATGTAAGGTCTTCCTTAAACACTTCTTGACAGTTCCTATCATACGTTCGTAGAACCCACCTTGCCAGGGGGCTCTTGGAGCAATAAATTTCCAGTGGCATTGTCGTCTCTGCAGGACTGACTGCACTTCTGGATGATTCCATACCTCTCGTAGACAGGCTTCTCCTGCCACAAAATTTGAACCATTGTCCGATATCATTAGTTTGGGACAGGATCTGCGAGCTGCAAATCTACGAAAAGCTTGGATGAAGGCTTCAGCTCTCATATCCGAAATCACTTCTAGATGTACGCCTCATGTGGTAGCACACGTGAAGAGGCAAATGTAAGCTTTCACTGGTATCTTATCTGGATTGCCAGTGAGAAGCAAGGCTCCTGTGTAATCGACACCAGTGGTATCAAAGGGACGAAGATGAACCACTCTTTCTTCAGGGAGTGGTGGAGGTCCTGGATAAGGACACAAGGCATCGTATCTTTTGCAGATCACACAGAATTTAATAATTGATTTGACTGTCTGACGACCTTGAGGTAGCCAATATTTCTGTCTAAGGTCGGTGAGAGTGTCTAACACTCCACCATGCAAAGTACCATATTGATGGTGATGTAAAACTAGAAGTTTGGTAATGATGTGGTGACGTGGTAAAAAAATCGGATTCTTTGTATCCAGATCAATTTTTGCATGAAGCAAACGTCCTCCACACCTTAATATATTATGAGTGTTGGCATCATACCAGATACCGAGAGACTTGGTTAATTTATCTGGAAGATTTTCATATTCACTACCATATGTTTCTTGCTGTGCACGTTTGATCCAGTAGAGGATAGGATTGGGAAACTTATGTCTGATTCCTATCTTAGCAAGAAAGTCAAACACATGTGCTGTCACTCTTAATAACTTACTCAAGTTGGAATAATTGTGAGGATTAATAGCTAAGATTCGATGAGGTTCTGGTTCTTTCATGGGAGTAGTGATATTGGTCACTATGACTTGTGGCTTTTGTTTGGGCCACTGACCACTAACAAGCCATGAAGTTCCATTAAACCACATCGAAGACTTGATAAGTTGTTTTAGTGTTAATCCTCGAGATAAGTAATCTGCAGGATTGTCCTTAGTGGGAACATGTCTGAATTTATATCCAGCAGATAATTCATGAATTTCCCTAACACGATTACTGACGTAGGGAGTTTTATTGTTGTTGTTTCTTACCCATTGCAAGACTGCCTCATTGTCTGACCACACGACAATCTCACCAAAGTGGATATTATTGAGTGTCTTGGTCAGGCAATGAGCCAATCTTACTCCCACCAGCAATGCAGTTAACTCCATTTGAGGTAAAGATCTCTTCTTAATGGGAGCAACTCTTGCTTTAGATGTGAGCAAAATTGATTGTGCACTATTAACTAAGTAGGCTACAGCGCCATACGCTTTGCCAGAGGCATCGCAAAAAACGTGCAAATTTGTGGGCAAGTTTGGTCTTGAAGCATTACGAGGAAATTTCAAAACACCTAACTGATTGAAATCCGTTGTGAGTATCTGCCATTTAGCTTGTAACTCAATTGGCAACGGATCATCCCATCTCATATGTTTCTGCCAGCATTCATGCATTAGGAGTTTGCCCCTTATTAATATAGGACTAAGTAAGCCTAAAGGGTCAAATGGTTGACTGACATACGAGAGTAATTTTCTCATGGTAAGGGATGAATCATCGGTTTGTACTGATTTGACATTCGTCTCGTCAGTTCTTGTGTTCCATTCCACACCCAGAACCTTTAATTGATTAGGTACCTGATAACCTGGAAACTCTTTCTCGATTATCTGGTTTAATGATTTATTATTTGAGGCCCATGATTGTAGTGGCATATTGGCTCCTAATAACTCACGGTTAGCCTCATGGTAGATTTCTACCAAATTGGATTGATCATTTGTAGTTCCCTGGAAATTATCGACATACAAGTTGTCACTGATTTCTGCCTTATAAGGGCTATTTGACTTCCTCAAATGTGTATCTAATGTTGCTTGCAGTAGAAACGGGGAGAACGCCACTCCAAATAACACTGAGGCAAAACGATAAGTTATGATATCACTGTTAGGATCCAGTGGGTCCTTAATCCAGAGAAACTTGGTGTAATTACGTTCCTCTTCCTGTAAACCTACTCTAAGGAAAGCTTTACTGATATCAGCAGTATAAGCAAAAATACCAGTACGGAATCGTAATAGCACATCATGTAGCCTTTGTGTTAGGCTAGGTCCTGTATGGAGACATTCATTCAAAGACACACTGTTTGGCTTCACTTTAGCACTACAGTTGAAGACAATACGTATTGGTGTTGTCAATGAATCTTTCACCACAGCGTGATGGGGTAAATAGTGACCTATTTTCCAGTCATCATTATCAACAACCTCGATAAATTTACTGTTGAGTTGTTGTTGGATTAGTTGATGATACATGTTCAGTTTGTCTGGCTGCTTCTTCAGTCTTGTTAATTGAGACTGTAATTGTGAGGCTGCCATGAAATAATTAACTGAAAGTTGTGGATGGTTCAACTTCCATGGTAGTCTCACCCAGTATTGTTTATCTTTATAGACAACTGTATCCAGATATTGCTGGTAAGTCCACATATCATCAGGGCTTGGTTGTTCAGGGATAATACCTAAAGTGTCTAAATCCCACAGACGATGTACAGGTGGATCAGACTCAATATCTTCAGATATTTCTCTGAAATGTAGGGGTGACTGTTCCAAGCCTAGTCACGCCACTATTGTATTGTTAGATTGTTGGTTGGTTGACGCTGGATTTTGTTGGAAAAGCACCGGTCCAGTAAGCAACTTGCCTCCAGCAGATGACAACAAATCAACCCGTTCTCGCAAATTCGTAAAGTCAATATTGACTTATTAACTACGTGCATAAGTGATATACTAAACATAATAGATACCCTTAAAAAGATTCATAGAAAACACCGACCTTACCTAACCTTGTTATTATCTTAAGATAAGCATCTTATTGCTTCGTAATTACAATTATTACTTAACCTATACCTATTATAGGTTAGGTAATAATTGTAATTACGAAGCAATAAGATGCTTATCTTAACATACTAAGTAGGTTAGGTAAGGTCGGTGTTTTCTATGAATCTTTTTAAGGGTATCTATTATGTTAAGTATGTCACCTATGCACATATTTAATAAGTCAATATTGACTTATTAAATTTGCGAGAACGGGTTGCAACAAATTCATTTCTGGTGCATCCCGTTATAAATTTATAATAATGGTCAGCGCCTATAAGTATTCCAACATCAGTGAGGCAGTCAGAATTTATTTTGTAATCTGCTAGCCTCATGCGGTTTCGTTTAAGATATTTCGCAGTGCGAGCTAATCCTGTGACCTGCAGGTCTGTAGGAAGTTTGTCTACTACTACCGCTTGTATTGGACTAGTGGAAGATCGAAGTCTCACTAATACCTTAACTACTTGGTATTCACGAGGTCCACTATTAGTCAAGAAACCAGAAATATTCAATCTCACACTTTTGGCAGGTTTTAATTTTAACTGCTCGACTAATTGTTGTGTGATGAAGGTTTTCTGTGATCCTTGATCAAAAAGACCTCTAGTGTTAACTCTAGATTTCCTGTTAATTAATCTAAGTTGAGCTGTAGGCAGAGTAGTATTATTGCCTGACTCAGTAGCAAGTACATTTATTTCTTGATGTACCTTGCAATATTGTACTGTGGTAGAATTCGTGGAATTCTCCCCAGTTGTCATGGATTGGGTAGAAGTTTTTCTACATAAGGCATAGTGATGTACACCTTTGTTGCATCTACTGCATGAACGTAGTTGCACTACACATTTATTGGGATCATGAGAGCCCATGCACTTGGTGCACCTGTGTATTTCTTGTAACCGTTTAATCCTGGTATTAAAGTTAGGATAAACAGGGCATTGGTAGGTGGCACGTCCTTGACTACAAAACAGACACCTTCTCTCTCTGGTTGACTTTGTCTCTTTAGCAGACAAGTCATTGGTTACATCAGAAGGAGATATTGAATAAGTACCTACATTACCACTCCTCTTTCCAGTGGATGGAGCAGTCCTAGGTTTATATTTATTAGACTTATTTAAATTCGGTTTGGGTTTGACTGAAGTGTCAATATTAGGTGGTTTAGACTCAGGTTTAATCTTATCATGGGTCTTCAACCTGTTAACCGTTATTCTCAGTCCCTCGAATATTTGTTCGAGAGTGAGAAAATCGGTTTTATAGTGTGAGCATATTTCTGCTAAGATATTTCGAGGTAATTTCCTCTGCAAAAGTAACTTGATTGACCATTCTGAGGCTGGTATATCAACTTTAGTACCTAAGGCCTTCACTAGAGACTCTACTTCTAGCCAACTTGCTTTGAAGTGAGTCTGGTCTGTTACTTGGTGCAGAGGAAATTACCTCGAAATATCTTGAACCACACTAGTTCCTAGACGTATATGAAGTTCTAGCAATACCCCCCCCAATGTAGGTGTTTGAGGTTTTGATTTAAATTAACTATACAGCCCATTAATTATTTAAGTGATTATGCTTCATAATATTTATCCATAGACACTGGTTCTTCCTTGTGTTTCTAATGATCACTTTTTATTAGTTTCCCTCTTTTCTTAAAAGTGGGTGGTCCTTCGTAATTGTTTTCATTAATTTAATAATTGAATAAATTGAGTCAAGCCCCAGATATCCCACAAATGTCATGAGAAGAGGAAATACAAAGAACAACACTGAAATGGAAATTACACAGTATACATGTGAGTAATACATCTGGAACCTAAATGTATACATTCTCCATCATGGTCCACATAATGTTATCTATACAGCATTTATGAAGCATTACATACAATAAGCATACAAGGAGATTTTTCAAGCTACATGACATTAGGCTACTGCTATACACTAAACAACTAATATATATCCACAATTACATGGCATACATCTTTGATACAGAATTATCATAGAATTGGTTATGTATGTCACACATTGACAATACATAAATTAAGAATAATATTGTGCAAAAGAAGATTCACTAATAATTACAACATTCGTGATACTAGGCTAATCAGCCAAGATATCACTAATAGTTTGAGCACAATCATACACCAGCCTCAGTATGATCATACTGGTGTATGCTTGCTCATAACAGCGAAAACTTCCAGGAAGTTTTCATGATAGAACTAGAGCTGCCCCTAAATCTATTTATTTATTTATTTATTTATTTATAAATATACAAGAAGGTACATTAGAAGTGTGAGGATACATAGTATAATAATTACAATTTGTAAAGCCACTAGTACGCGCAGCGTTTCGGGCAGGCACAATTCTTATCTAAGATTTCTAATGGAACAGGCACTACCAGAAAGAAGCACTAATGCAATATAAGTGATATCAGAGAACGAAAAGAAACACTAAGAGGAGCTGGATGTTATTGAAGCCACAGGTCGCGTGTTGATCTCACCATGGATCCTGAAAGTGGCAGCTTTAGCATTATGTTTAGCATATTGCATACTATAGTCTTCATCTCATCACTTGATATGGCCGAACTTCCTGATATTTGGAAAATGGCAAAGGTGGTACCTACGTACAAGAAAGGGGGAAGATAGGAACCACTGAACTAGATACCGGTATTGCTAACATGTATTCTCTGTAAGCTATTAGAGAGACTGGTTAAAAGATAGTTCATAGAACATTTCCAACCCATAAACTTTGTTTCTAAGCATCAATAGGAATTCCGTTTGACCAACTGTGTGAGAATGGGATTTCAACAGCTGTCTTACCCTCCTGTTAATAGCTAACTACCTTGTAGTGCACCCCCGCAAAAAAATCTGAATTTGTTTTCTCTCCTGACGTTGTTAAGAAGCATTCAAGAAGCACAAAAATCCAAGTAAAAAGTTTCTACCTCTTGTAGTTTAGCTGTAGTTGTACTCACCTAGTTGTGCTTGTGGCGATGAGCTTTGGCTCTTTGTTCACGCCTCTAAACTTTCAATCAGCTGGAGTAGATTTTCTTGAGCCTATTGGGCTGTATCAAATCTACATTTGAAACAGTGTATGGAGTCTGCCTCAACCACATCACTGCTTAACGCATTCCATTTGTTAACAACTCTGACATTGACAAAATTATTTATAATGTCCCCGTGGCTCATTTGGGCACTATGTTTCCACCTGTGTCCCCTTATTCGTGTTCCCCCTATGCTAAATAGTTTGTCTTTATCCACCCTGTCAATTCCCCTGAGAATTTTGTTGGTGGTGTTCATGTCTCCCCTTACTCCTCTGTCTTCCAGGGACGTGAGGTTTCGCTCCCCTAGCCTTTCCTCGCAGCTCATACCTGTCAGTTCTGGGACTAATCTGGTGGTATACCTCTGACTTTTCTCTAACGTTGTCTTGTATTTACAAAGGTACGGATTCCAGGCTGGAGATGCATACTCCAGGATTAGTCTGACACAAGTGGTATATATATAGGGCCTCGTAGCCTGGTATAGGGCCTCGTAGCCTGGTGGATAGCGCGCAGGACTCGTAATTCTGTGGCGCGGGTTCGATTCCCGCACGAGGCAGAAACAAATGGGCAAAAGTTTCTTTCACCCTGAATGCCCCTGTTACCTAGCAGTAAATAGGTACCTGGGAGTTAGTCAGCTGTCACGGGCTGCTTCCTGGGGGTGGAGGCCTGGTCGAGGACCGGGCCGCGGGGACACTAAAAAGCCCCGAAATCATCTCAAGATAACCTACAAGGTTGTGAATGATTCCTTTCAATAGGTTCTAAAGGCAGTTCTTATTTTGGCCAATCTAGTATATGTTGCTGATGATATCCTTTTGATGTGGGCCTCTGGGGACAAATTCGGTGTGATATCGACCCTCAGATCGTTTTCTGTATTTGACTCTAGCAGGATTTCACCTCCAAGTTGGTACCTTGTGATCGGTCTCCTGCTCCATTCACCTAATTTCATTGCTTTGCACTTTTCAGAGTTCAACTTTAGTAGCCATAGCCATGCAGTGACCCGGAGAAGTTGCACTTTTTCTGTACAAATTAGATGAGGTGCCACACTGGAATAGCTTTGTCGATCAGTTTGTATTGATGTGTTAAAGGTTGTGTTCCTTATGAATAGCTTTGAAAATACGCGTATGTTCAGATGTATGTTCATAAATGTACACACACGACATGTATTTATTCATGCTAATATACACACACAAGCCTAAATCTTATAATAGGACATAGCACACATTTTACATGTAAATATAAATATGGTAATCACTTATTTGATATTGTTAAAAGTTCGATGGTTCCTCGTATGGCTCCCAGGCACAGTCAGAAACTGAAAGGTGATGTATCCGACATGGTCTTTATCGTTTTTACTGACGCTTTAGAAGGAAAGTGGGTCTAAAGATATTTGTGTCCACCTGTTCCACCACACTGTGTCCTAACTTTGTGTCCGTCTGTTCCACCACAGTGTGTCCTAACTTTGTGTCCATCTGTTCCACCACAGTGTGTCCTAACTTTGTGTCCACCTGTTCCACGACACTGTGTCCTAACTTTGTGTCCGTCTGTTCCACCACAGTGTGTCCTAACTTTGTGTCCACCTGTTCCACCACAGTGTGTCCTAACTTTGTGTCCACCTGTTCCACGATAGTGTGTCCTAACTTTGTGTCCGTCTGTTCCACCACAGTGTGTCCTAACTTTGTGTCCATATGTTCCACCACAGTGTGTCCTAACTTTGTGTCCGTCTGTTCCACCACACTGTGTTCTAACTTTGTGTCCGTCTGTTCCACCACAGTGTGTCCTAACTTTGTGTCCATCTGTTCCACCACACTGTGTCCTAACTTTGTGTCCGTCTGTTCCACCACAGTGTGTCATAACTTTGTGTCCGTCTGTTCCACCACACTGTGTCCTAACTTTGTGTCCACCTGTTCCACCACACTGTGTCCTAACTTAGTGTCCATCTGTTCCACCACAGTGTGTCCTAACTTTGTGTCCGTCTGTTCCAACACACTGTGTCCTAACTTTGTGTCCACCTGTTCCACCACACTGTGTCCTAACTTAGTGTCCATCTGTTCCACCACACTGTGTCCTAACTTTGTGTCCATCTGTTCCACCACACTGTGTCCTAACTTTGTGTCCATCTGTTCCACCACACTGTGTCCTAACTTTGTGTCCATCTGTTCCACCACAGTGTGTCCTAACTTTGTGTCCGTCTGTTCCACCACACTGTGTCCTAACTTTGTGTCCATCTGTTCCACCACAGTGTGTCCTAACTTTGTGTCCGTCTGTTCCACCACACTGTGTCCTAACTTTGTGTCCATCTGTTCCACCACAGTGTGTCCTAACTTTGTGTCCACCTGTTCCACGACACTGTGTCCTAACTTTGTGTCCGTCTGTTCCACCACAGTGTGTCCTAACTTTGTGTCCGTCTGTTCCACCACAGTGTGTCCTAACTTTGTGTCCACCTGTTCCACCACAGTGTGTCCTAACTTTGTGTCCACCTGTTCCACCACAGTGTGTCCTAACTTTGTGTCCACCTGTTCCACGACACTGTGTCCTAACTTTGTGTCCGTCTGTTCCACCACAGTGTGTCCTAACTTTGTGTCCATATGTTCCACCACAGTGTGTCCTAACTTTGTGTCCGTCTGTTCCACCACACTGTGTCCTAACTTTGTGTCCGTCTGTTCCACCACAGTGTGTCCTAACTTTGTGTCCATCTGTTCCACCACACTGTGTCCTAACTTTGTGTCCGTCTGTTCCACCACAGTGTGTCCTAACTTTGTGTCCGTCTGTTCCACCACACTGTGTCCTAACTTTGTGTCCACCTGTTCCACCACACTGTGTCCTAACTTAGTGTCCATCTGTTCCACCACAGTGTGTCCTAACTTTGTGTCCGTCTGTTCCACCACACTGTGTCCTAACTTTGTGTCCACCTGTTCCACCACACTGTGTCCTAACTTAGTGTCCATCTGTTCCACCACACTGTGTCCTAACTTTGTGTCCATCTGTTCCACCACACTGTGTCCTAACTTTGTGTCCATCTGTTCCACCACACTGTGTCCTAACTTTGTGTCCATCTGTTCCACCACAGTGTGTCCTAACTTTGTGTCCGTCTGTTCCACCACAGTGTGTCCTAACTTTGTGTCCATCTGTTCCACCACACTGTGTCCTAACTTTGTGTCCTTCTGTTCCACCACACTGTGTCCTAACTTTGTGTCCATCTGTTCCACCACAGTGTTTCCTAACTTTGTGTCCACCTGTTCCACGACACTGTGTCCTAACTTTGTGTCCATCTGTTCCACCACAGTGTGTCCTAACTTTGTGTCCATCTGTTCCACCACAGTGTGTCCTAACTTTGTGTCCATCTGTTCCACCACAGTGTGTCCTAACTTTGTGTCCACCTGTTCCACCACAGTGTGTCCTAACTTTGTGTCCGTCTGTTCCACCACACTGTGTCCTAACTTTGTGTCCGTCTGTTCCACCACACTGTGTCCTAACTTTGTGTCCGTCTGTTCCACCACACTGTGTCCGTCTGTTCCACCACACTGTGTCCTAACTTTGAGTCCGTCTGTTCCACCACACTGTGTCCTAACTTTGTGTCCGTCTGTTCCACCACACTGTGTCCTAACTTTGTGTCCATCTGTTCCACCACAGTGTGTCCTAACTTTGTGTCCGTCTGTTCCACCACAGTGTGTCCTAACTTTGTGTCCATCTGTTCCACCACACTGTGTCCTAACTTTGTGTCCACCTGTTCCACCACAGTGTGTCCTAACTTTGTGTCCGTCTGTTCCACCACACTGTGTCCTAACTTTGTGTCCGTCTGTTCCACCACACTGTGTCCTAACTTTGTGTCCGTCTGTTCCACCACAGTGTGTCCTAACTTTGTGTCCACCTGTTCCACCACAGTATGTCCTAACCAGATACCATGTAAAGTCAGGGTTATTGTGAATCTAGCCTCATGTGTGATCCTGTGACTGTACACCTGTACCACCGTGCTGTGTCACACACCTGTCACCACATGTGGCTGGCGTGACTGTACACCTGTACCACCGTGCTGTGTCACACACCTGTCACCACATGTGGCTGGCGTGACTGTACACCTGTACCACCGTGCTGTGTCACACACCTGTCACCACATGTGGCTGGCGTGACTGTACACCTGTACCACCGTGCTGTGTCACACACCTGTCACCACATGTGGCTGGCGTGACTGTACACCTGTACCACCGTGCTGTGTCACACACCTGTCACCACATGTGACTGGCGTGACTGTACACCTGTACCACCGTGCTGTGTCACACACCTGTCACCACATGTGGCTGGCGTGACTGTACACCTGTACCACCGTGCTGTGTCACACACCTGTGGCTGGCGTGACTGTACACCTGTATCATCGTGCTGTGTCACACACCAGTCACCACATGTGGTTGGTGTGACTGTACACCTGTACCACCGTGCTGTGTCACACACCTGTCACCACATGTGGTTGGCGTGACTGTACACCTGTACTACGCCTGTTCGCATGGCCAGCCACGTGCTTTGTGTATCGGGATGAATGTGTCATCTACTTGCCACGCCTTAGTGATGTTGCAGTTGTGTCATACCAGCTGCCAAGGATCATCAGGGCTGTCCATGCTGTATGAGTATTGAAAGAGTGAGAGCATATCAGGCCAGCCTGCTGTATGTACAATCTCTATACTTATAATTAATATTCTTTCATTGTGCTAACCCTGTGATCAGCAACCCGCTTGATAAATATGTCATCAAATACCTGCAAGACGTGTGAAGTAAACTGGAGGGTGTGAGTGTGGTAATGTGAGTTCACCGTGCTGCACATACCTCTCACCTCTATATTGGTTACATACACACTCCAAACTTTGTTACTGAATTATCATTGTTGTGTTGACGTCTCAGCGTCGTGTGATATTTAATTATTGCATTATTGTCTCAGTGATGTGTTTAGTTCATTTGTGAATAATGCCTCAAAAATGTTATTATTTAATTCATTATTATTGTCTCAGTGATGTGAGTTTAATTCACTTATGATTGTATTAATCATGTGTGTTTAATTAATTTATGATTTGTGTCTTAGTGACGTGTTCTTAACTCATTTATAATTATCATCTCGGTGACGTGCGTTTAATTAGTTTATGTTTAATGTCTCAGTGACGGGTAACTGACTCTTTTATAATTTAAAACTCAATGATTTATGCTGTGTACATTTTGGCGCAATGATTTGTAATTGTGCATTTCATGTGTATTGATGTGCACTGCCCCGAGTGTCCCGTGTGGACCGGAAATCAACATTCCTTTACTGCAAGTAACATATGCCGAACGTGTCAGAGTGTTCCATAGTGTTCGGCTTAGTTCACATTGACCCAAGCAAGTGGGTAGAGACCGAGTATCTCCTCATACCAGAGTGATGGGAACGATTCCTGCTGTGTACGGGTTGAGTAGATTCATCGTTACACTCTTGATTAACGCAAGGGCAACCTCATTGTGTATTGGTAAGCAAGTTTATTGAATATATATTAGTACCAGAGTCTTTTCGTCAGCATTTTCCTAAGTTCTGCCCCACCCTCCTATTTATTCTGCCATTATTGTCACTTTGCTGATTATTTGGTGCCGGCTCTGGGTATCGAGACCCTACAGCCTACTAACACTAACATCCCAATGATTATAGGGGACCACAGCGGTCATTTGGTGCCGGCTCTGGGTATCGAGACCCTACAGCCTACTAACACTAACATACTCAATGTTTATAGGGGACCACAGCAGTCATTCCTCTAGAAGATGGTTCACACATTTGAGCAAGGCTGACGACCCAGTGACGGGAGATATGTTCGTCTGGAGACTGGTGTTGTGAGATACTCCTCTCCATTTGAGGTACAGCGTATCTGCGCAACTGCTCTCTCTTATAATTTCTGTAAATTGATGGTGTTGCATGCATCTTTGCCGAATTTTACCCTCACTCCAATTAGGGCAATATAACCGGAGAGAGATACCTAGACAGACTGCATTCTCCTTCATTGCAAGAAAGCTTTTAACGCTATTGATAACATGTACTCTAAGGGAACTCTTATGTAAACTAGGAAAACAGACCGGTGTATCAACAAGATTACTAAAGTGGGTGATAGAGGGCCTTTGGAGGAGGCTAAGAGTCATAGTAAGAGGAGAGCTTTCAAACTGGAGAAAGGTAGTGAGTTGAGTACCTCAAGTGTCAGTAATAGGGGCTTATCCTGTTCCTAATATATGAATGCAATCTAGCAGCGGAGCAAGCTCATTCTTGTCAATGTCTGTTGATGATGAATTGTTAAGTAGACTAATCACAAATGAGGAGGACTGCAATACCTTACAAGATGAACTGGAAAATATCCATAGATAGTCAGAGGAATTGCTACTAGACTTTAACCCTGACAAATGCAAGGTTATGTGGACTAGAATCAGAGGAAAGAAATCTCAAATGCAGCTCAATATGAAGGGAAGGCAACTTTAAATTTCTGTAAAAGAGTAAACCTTAGGCTTGAACATAACTGGGAATCTATACTAGAGGCACACACCAGCAGAATAACTATGGTAGCATTTGCGTTACTAGTAAACGTTTCGTTATCCTTCAGGAACATAGACAAAGATCTCTTCCGAACGCTGTAGAAATACTTTGAGACTCATTATTGAGTATGATGGAATGGCTTTAACCCCTACTTAAAGGAAAAAAAACTTTTAAAGGTGCAAATATATGCAACAAGTCTCGCTCCTGATAATGAACAAATGCACAAGGGTCGTGATGAGGGTTCGAACTTACGTCCTGGATGCGCCTTAGTCGAGTGCGCCACGACAATCCACGACAGTCGATTGCGCCTCGCTCCTGAGCTAAGGGGACAGAGCTATGAAGAAACTCTGAGAGAACTGAACATCACAACACTGGAGGAAGGAAGGAATAGGGGCTACGCGATAGCGACGTGCAAGATACTAAGGGGATTTACATAGTAGATCTAGAAGAATGTTGAAATTAATTAACAGTCGAACGAGAGGACATGATTGGAAACTGAAAAGACAGATGAGTCAAAGGGATGTCAAGAAATATCTTTTTAAGTCTCAGAGTAGTAAGTTTAATGGACTAAATGAGGAAATTTACGAAGAGAATTCAAAATATTTTTACACGTAAATATTAAATAACACGAGGGAAAATGAGTCACAGTATTAAACAAATGATGGTCGAAATGCTGGCCTTACGAGTTTATGCTTGACGCTGCAAAGACAACGGAATATATAAACACACATGTCGGAAAAACCGACACCATTTACTAACATTTATTACAATAGGCAGATAATATTTCTGCTGTTTTGTACTTACAAATTAACACGTTAAATAGTGTTTTAATGATTCAAAGAAAACGAAGCTACAGTGAAATTTTCCCCTGAAGAAAACAGGGAAATCATTGCCATGTAGCCATTAAATTCACCAGCTAATAATATTGGGAATTCTTCTTAAAACATCAGTCTCTGGACGGTAAACATCATGAAAACATTTTCCCTTGAACCAACTTAATTATCAGTACTAAAATAAATTAAATATAAACCCTCTTTCCACTTCTTGATAAAACGCATCTTGAGAACAGTCGATGCGGGAGGGAGAGGACATGTACTCGAGAGTTGCCCTCTCGAGTACATGGGGAACAACAAGTTATTGTCGAAGAGTTTGACAGCACAAATTGACACCATCGTTACCAGGCATGGTTTTGTCTAATATTCAGGTGGATATAAGATGATACTCCGCACTATTTGTCACTCAGAAACTCACACACACACACACACACACACACACACACACACACACACACACACACACACACACACACACACACACACACACACACACACACACACACACACACACACACACACACACACACACACACACACACACACAAACACACACACACAGCACACACACACACACACACACACACTTTGTAACACAGCACCAACATGGATTCAGGGATGGCAGGTCCTGCCTCACAGTGTTACTTGAATTCTACGACCAGGCAACAAAAATAAGGCAAGAAAGAGAAGGGTGGGCAGACTGCAAATTTTTGGATTGCCAGAAAGCCTTTGATACAGTACCACACAAGAGGCTAGGGAAAAAGCTGGAGATGCAGGCTGGAGTGAAAGGGAAGGTACTCCGTTGGATACAGGAGTACCTAAGCAACAGGAGACAACGAGTCATTGTGAGGGGGTAAGGTCTCAGATTGGCGAGACGTTACGAGTGGAGTCCCGCAGGGGTCAGTCCTTGGACCTATACTGTTTCTGATATATGTAAATGATCTCCCAGAGGGTATAGAATCGTTTGTCTCAATGTTTGCCGATGATGCAAAAATTATGAGGAGGATTGAAACTGAGGACGAAAGTAGGAGGCTTCAAGGTGACCTAGACAGACTGAGTGAATGGTCCAACAAATGGCTGTTGAAGTTCAACCCGAGTAAATGCAAAGTAATGAAACTAGGCAGTGGAAACAGGAGGCCAGACACAGGATACAGAATAGGAGATGAAGTACTTAATGAAACGGACAGAGAGAAAGATCTAGGAGTTGATATCACACCAAACCTGTCTCCTGAAGCCCACGTAAAAAGAATAACGTCTGCGGCATATGCGAGGCTGGTTAACATCAGAACAGCGTTCAGGAACCTGTGTAAGGAATCATTCAGAATCTTGTACACCACATATGTAAGACCAATCCTGGAGTATGCGGCCCCAGCATGGAGCCCGTATCTTGTCAAGCACAAGACGAAGCTGGAAAAAGTCCAAAGGTATGCCACTAGACTAGTCCCAGAACTAAGAGGCATGAGTTACGAGGAAAGGCTGCGGGAAATGCACCTTACAACACTGGAAGACAGAAGAGTAAGGAAAGACATGATCACAACCAACAAAATCCTCAGAGGAATCGACCGGGTAAACAAGGATAAACTATTCAACACTGGTGGGACGCGAACAAGGGGACACAGATGGAAACTGAGTACCCACATGAGCCACAGAGACGTTAGAAGGAACTTTTTCAGTGTCAGAGTAGTTAACGGATGGAATGCATTAGGCAGTGATGTGGTGGAGACTGACTCCATACACAGTTTGAAATGTAGATATGATAGAGCCCAGTAGGCTCAGGAATCTGTACACCAGTTGATTGACAGTTGAGAGGCGGGACCAAAGAGCCAGAGCTCAACTCCCGCAAACACAACTAGGTGAGTACACACACACACACACACACAACATACACACACACACTTTGTAACACAGCACCAACATGGATTCAGGGATGGCAGGTCCTGCCACACAGTGTTACTTGAATTCTACGACCAGGCAACAAAAATAAGGCAAGAAAGAGAAGGGTGTGCATATTTTTGGATTGTCAGAAAGCCTTTGTTACAGTGCCACACAAGAGGCTAGTGAAAAAGCTGGAGATGCAGGCTGGAGTGAAAGGGAAGGTACTCCGTTGGATACAGGAGTACCTAAGCCACAAGAGACAACGAAGTCAGTGTGAGGGTTGAGGCCTCAGATTGGCGAGACGTTATGAGTGGAGTCCCGCAGGGGTCAGTCCTTGGACCTATACTGTTTCTGATATATGTAAATGATCTCCCAAAGGGTATAGAATCGTTTCTCTCAATGTCTGCCGATGATGCAAAAATTATGATGAGGATTGAAACTGAGGACGATAGTAGGAGGCTACAAGATGACCTAGACAGACTGAATGAATGGTCCAACAAATGGCTGTTGAAGTTCATCCCGAGTAAATGCAAAGTAATGAAACTAGGCAGTGGAAACAGGAGGCCAGACACAGGAAACAGAATAGGAGATGAAGTACTTAATGAAACGGACAGAGAGAAAGATCTAGCTCAACCCCCGCAAGCACAAACAGGTGAGTACACACACACACACACACACATACACACACACAGTTGAGGTCAGACAGCCGCGGAGGTCAGAAGGGTCTGGGAAGCTCTTGCGTAGCTAGTGAATTGGGGGGAATAATCAGTGTATATGCGTATATGAGTGATTGAATAACTAGTAAGCTCACTCAAACCACAAGAAAGTGAAGAAAAACAGTAGAAACAGCACCACTGAAAATAAGTGTTGAGTCCATCGTGGTATTGTGAAATTGTGGAGCCGGAGTGACCTCACCACTAGTGACCTCACCAGCTGTGACGCGGGACGCAGCGACCTCACATCTTGACCAGCCGCGTGGAGTACTTTCTCGCCTGTTTGTGCTGCAGATTGTGCAAGGTATTGAGGAGCGCCTTTTTGGCTAGGTTGTTACTGCAATGACAAGATCAGGAAGGGGTTCAAGGTCAATCACCAGCAGGGATGAGGAGGAGGACAGATTTATAGACAAATTAATAGGGAAATTTGTAGAGAGAAGGAGCGATTGGATGGAGGATCTAATCAAAGGGATTAAAAGTGAGTTATTTCAGCAAATACAGGATGCGGTAGAGAGGCAGAAACAAGAACTTATGCTCTATGTTCAGGAAGAGATTAGGAAGGGAAGAGAGGACTGGGAGAGGGAATGTGCTCGGATCACAAACGAATTGGGAAGGATTAACAGCATGACTAAGGACAGAGGATTAGTGGGGGATGGGTTAGTGACTGCGGTTGGGATGGAGAATCCCCAGGGGTCAGGCTACCAGCATGACAATGAATTACTGAGGAGACGGTCTATTATAATACATGGATTATTCGAATCTGGAGCACCAACAAGACAAGAGAGAATAGAGACGGAAAAATATGAATTGCATGAGATATTGAGATGTATTGGAGCAGGAATGGCAGAACACGAGGTGGATATCAGCCGGCGGGTTGGACCTTACAATTATACCAAGAATAGACCTGTTCTGGTGCAATTCTCCATTGAGGAGGCTGTGGAGTACATAATGAGGAACAAGCATTTACTCAGAGGAAGTGAAACCCATTACAATGTGTTTATAGAGAGGTTTATGACGAAAGAAGAGCAAATAGCCCACAGGAATAGATGGCAAGCACGACACCGAACTAGCCTCTCAGGTAGTCTCACCTCCCAGGTCACCTCCCAGGCCACCTCCCAGGTCGCATCCTCCCCAACTCAGCCCTCCTATACCTCCCCCCTGCCTCAGCCCCCCAAAACCCCCCTGCTTCATCCCCCCAAAACCCCCCTGTCCCTTCCACATTTGCACCTCCCCAACGATTCCCCTGCCCCTGCTACATCACACCTGTCAACAACCCCAGTGGGTCAAGCCATGCCCTCCCAAAACCCACCTTCCCATCCCCCCTCCCCTACTACCCCTTCCTACTCCCCTGCCCCTTCTACCTCATTGCCTTCAATTCCATCTACTCCATCCCAGCTTCCACTGCACCCCTCTTATACTCGCCCCCAAACCCCACCCAACCCTCACCCCTCCTATGCACCTCCAGCCCACATTTAATCCCCGCACCTTGTGACCCCCTAACACTTTTCCCCATCTCCCTCTTCCCCTCTTCTACCCCAAAACCCCCCTCCTACCCCCAATTCCCCTCTAACTAATACACCCTCTCTTCCACTCCCAGCACCCATGCTCAATTCCCCTCTCAGCCCTCTGCCCTCAATATCCCTCTCCCCCCCCCAACCTCTCAACCTCTATCTGACTCTCAGTCTCACTCTATTTCTCAACCCCCCTATGCTTTTCAGACCCCTAACTTTCAGACCCATTATGCCCTTCCTACCCCCTAGATGCCCAGACCCCATTCGCCTACCAGGCACTCACAGACACCCCCCTAGCACCCCCCATTCACCCCCACAGCCCCCATTCGCCCCCCAGACAGCCCCCAGTTTCCCCCAGACCGCCGGTGAAAGGGAGAACTCTGACACCCGAGTTTCCAAGAAGAGTCTCAAGGTTTGGTACACCAATTCTGATGGGGTAGCCAATAAAGCAGAAGAGATAATAGAAAGAGTTAGTGAGGCAGACCCAGACATAGTGGCAATAGTGGAAACTAAAATAAATGGCATGATCTCGGATGCAATCTTTCCAGAGAGGTACCAGGTGATAAGAAAAGAAAGGACACAGAGACAGGGAGGAGGAGTGACACTCCTAATAAAGCGGAAATGGAAGTTTGATGAGCTCGAAAATCCGGGTTATAATGAAAGCAGGAGCTTCGTACATGGAACTCTGACAGTGGATGGGAAGAAGATTGTAATCTTGATACTCTACAATCCCCCACCAAACAGTAGAAGGCCCAGGCAGGAGTACGAGGACAGCAACAAGACATGTATAGATGAACTGCAGAGGGCAGCAACTATAGCGCATAGAATGAGAGCGAAGCTGCTGGTCATGGGGGACCTAAATCACAGAGAGATAGATTGGGGAACGAGGAATCCCCATGGCGGGGAGGAGACCTGGGGAGCGAAGCTGGTAGACGTTATTGACAGGAATTTCCTAACACAGCATGTGAAGGATGATACTAGGGAAAGAGGAGGGGATACGCCCAGCCTATTAGATCTCATTTTCACCCAGAATGTAGAAGACATCGAGCAGTTGGAACATGAAATACCACTAGGAGCCAGTGACCATTGTGTCCTAGTTTTTGACTACATGATGGAGCTTAAAATTGTGACCAAAGGACAAGAGGTCCGGGAAAGGAGACTTGATTCCAGAAAAGGGGACTACAGAAGGATAAGGAACTACCTGGGAGAAGTGCAGTGGGAGGAAGAACTTAGAGGAAAAACAGTGCAAGGTATGATGAACCAAGTCATATTGAAATGCAAGGAGGCTGAAGAGAGATTTATTCCAACAATAAAGGAAAAAAGCAGGAGGGAATATAATAACCCATGGTTTAATAGACAGTGTCAGGAAGCAAAGGTGAGAAACAGGAGGGAGTGGAGGAAGTACAGAAGACAAAGGACAGAGGACAACAGGATTAGATGTAACAGAGCTAGGAATGATTACATTAACATAAGACGAGTGTGGGAAAGAAATTATGAGAATGATATTGCAGTCAAAGCGAAAAAGCAACCTAAACTACTACATATCCATATAAGAAGGAAGATGTCGGTAAATGACCAAGTGACAAGACTGAGGAAAACAGAAGGGGCATATACAGAAAGCGACAAGGAAATCTGCGAGGTACTGAATGCAAAATTCCATGGAGTGTTCACAACCGAGCCTGAGCAGCTCCCATTGTTAGAAGCAATTACCCTAGATGAAAGACTATCAGATATAGAGGTGACAGCAGAGGAGGTAATGAAACAGGTGACAACACTGGATGCAAATAAAGCTGTTGGACCAGACAAAGTATCACCGTGGATACTTAAAGAGGCAGCGCAGGCTCTCAGCGTGCCTCTGGCAATGATCTTTAATGAGTCACTTATGTCGGGAGAATTGCCCAGTTGCTGGAAGGAGGCAAATGTCGTACCGATTTTCAAGAAAGGTGATAGGGAGGAGGCACTTAACTACAGACCCGTATGACTGACAAGCATCCCCTGCAAAATACTTGAAAGAATAATTAGGCTAAGACTTGTTGAGCACCTGGAGAGCATTGGATTTGTAAACAAGCACCAACATGGGTTCTGGACAGGGAAATCATGCCTAACAAACCTTTCAGAATTCTATGATAAAGTAACAAGGATAAGGCAGGACAGAGAAGGCTGGGCAGACTGCATATTTCTTGACTGCCAAAAGGCCTTTGATACAGTACCGCACATGAGACTGCTATACAAACTTGAGAGGCAGGCAGGAGTAAGCGAAAAGGCCCTAGTATGGGTGAAGAACTACCTAACAGAAAGTAGCCAGAGGGTAATGGTAAGGGGCGAGAAGTCGGACTGGCGAACAGCAACAAGTGGAGTACCTCAAGGATCGGTGCTGGGACCAATCCTCTTTCTAATTTACATAAATGATATGTTTACAGGAGTGGAATCATACATGTCAATGTTTGTGGATGACGCAAAATTAATGAGAAGAGTTGTGACAGACGAGGATTGTAGGATCCTCCAAGAGGACTTAAACAGGTTGCAGAGATGGTCAGGGAAATGGCTACTGGAGTTTAACACCAGTAAATGTAAAGTTATGGAAATGGGATCAGGTGATAGGAGACCAAAGGGACAGTACACAATGAAGGGGAACAGCCTACCTGTAACGATTCGAGAAAGAGACCTGGGAGTGGATGTGACACCTAATCTAACTCCTGAGGCACATATAAATAGGATAACGACAGCAGCGTACTCTACACTGGCGAAAATTAGAACTTCATTCAGAAACCTAAATGAGGAGGCTTTTAGGGCGCTTTACACTGCCTACGTGAGACCCGTCTTAGAGTATGCCGCGCCATCATGGAGCCCCCACCTGAAGAAACACATAAAGAAACTGGAGAAGGTCCAGAGGTTTGCGACGAGGCTTGTCCCAGAGTTACGAGGGATGGGATATGAAGAGCGTCTGCAGGAACTGAACCTTAAAACACTAGAGAAAAGAAGGGAGAGAGGAGATATGATAGGGACATATAAAATACTCAGAGGAATTGACAAAGTGGAAATAGATGAAATGTTCACACGTAATAATAACAGAACGAGGGGACATGGGTGGAAACTGGAAACTCAGATGAGTCACAGAGATGTTAGGAAGTTTTCTTTTAGTGTGAGAGTAGTGGAAAAATGGAATGCACTTGGGGTACAGGATGTGGAAGCAAATACTATTCATACTTTTAAAACTAGGTATGATAGGGAAATGGGACAGGAGTCATTGCTGTAAACAACCGATAGCTGGAAAGGTGGGATCCAAGAGTCAGTGCTCGATCCTGCAGGCACAAATAGGTGAGTACACACACCCACACAGTCTTGGGTCAGCTTTGATCGTGAGCAGACGTGTAGGGTCAGCGGTCCGCGTTAACCGAGGGAACAATAGGCTCAAGGAAGTGGGTGTACTGTGCCGTGAGAATGGGAACAGTGTAAATTGAACAGTGGTATTGTAATGCAACATATTGATCACATCTCGTGGTGAATTATCTTAGTGAATTTAGAGAAGATAGCTAGTGAAGATCGACTTCTTGAGGCAGCATCAGTCGCATCAGCCGGGACCCACGTGGAGACCTGAAGACCTCACAGGATTACCGACGACACGCCATGTATTCACCTAGAGTGCTTGTGGGGGCTGGCTGGTAAGTGTCTCTCATAAGTCTCCAAAAGTGTGCAAGGTTTATATAATATCATAGACACTATTGCATTCCATTCAATAATACAATCGTGGTAGACAGGTAATAGGGACAGCAACTGTGAGCTCATTGGAACCCAGATAAGCCGCTAATCCCCTCCACCCCCGGCGTAATCTGAAGACTACACCTCACCCACCTCTTAACCCCCCATCTCACTCTCCCAACACACTAATCACTCCCACTCTCCCAAAACACTCCCCCCCCCCATCACACCCACTCTCACACTAGGACTATTCTTGCTCTCTCTCTCTCTTGCTCTCTCTCTCTTGACAAGGGCAAAATAGCAGGTGGACGCAACAGGGACACAGGGAACAGCCAGAGTGACCAAACAAAGGATATGTTAGCCCAAGTTCTGAAGGAATTCAGGAAGGAGATGCAGGAAATGAGGATTACAATTAACAACCTGCAAAGTGAGCTGACATCAGCAAGGGAGGAGATCAAATCCCTCACAGAGAAAAATAAAGAGACTGAGCATCAGATTATCATCCAAAGGGAGGGTGGGAATGTTACATTGGAAGGAAATGCCTCTGTACCTGAAACATTTGCAGACATGCTGAAAAAGAGCTCAGAAGCTATGGACACAGTGAGGGAGGTAGCCATGCAAGCAGCCACCTCACAGGAAGCAGCAAGGTGCACCACTCAGCTGCTGGAGAGAAAGAGATCAGTGGTAGTCATAGGCATCAAAGAACAGGAAGAATCCAACAGGCAAGAATGGAATAGCAAGGATAGAGAGGCAGCACAGGGGCTACTGAAGGGGTTACAGATGGAAGGGGCTGAACGAAACATTAAAAAGGTTTTCAGGTTGGGCTGGTGCAACAAGGACAGAAACCGACTTGTAAAGGTGGTGTTTACAAACGAAACCACGAAGGAGGATATTCTCGAAAGGAAGAGTCGACTGCAGCATGTGGAGGGATACAAGAAAGTATTCCTGCAGAGGGAGAGGACGAAGGAGGAGAAAGCCAGGGCAGCAGAGGCAAGGAGGAAGTGCAGGGAGAGAGGAGCAAACCAGGAAATCACTGCCCCCCAACACAACAGTCCTAGAGACAAGAAGCGAACACAAAACCAGCATCCCAGCAACACCAGAGGGGAGGGCAACTCCACCACCCCCCTCTGCATAGAAACCCTCCCTTCCCCTCACCCTACCTGCCCCCACCCAACCCTCCCTCCCCCTTCACCCCATTCTTACCCTGTCACCCCTTCCCTATTCCCATCATGTCCCCCCTCCCACCTTCCCTCCCCTGTCCCCCCTCCCCTTCATCCCATACCCTCCCTATCCCTCCTCCCCCCTCACCCCGTATCCTCCATGTCCCCCCTATCTCCTTAACCCACACCCTACCTGTCCCCCCTTCCCTGAAACCCCCACCCCTCACCCCAAACTCCTCTGAGACCCTGCAAACCACCTCACAGATCTTCTCACCCACGGAAAAGCTTCCCACACCAGCAGAATGCTCGCCAAGAAAGGGACAAGAAAATGAACAGAAAAAAGTGAGCTTCAAGGCAATGTACACTAACATAGATGGGATTACAAATAAAACAAGTGAACTCAGAGAATGGGCACTAGAAGAAAAGCCAGACATAATAGCACTCACAGAAACAAAGCTAACAAACACCATAACAAATGCAGTGTTTCCACAGGGCTACTATGTAGTGAGGAAAGAGAGAGAGGGGAGAGGAGGAGGTGGTGTAGCTATGCTAGTAAGAGAAGGTTGGAGTTTCGAAGAGATGGTAATTCAGAACTGTGAAGGTTTCAGTGACTACATATCAGGCACCATAGCAACTGGAGGACAGAAAATTATAGTAGTAGTCATATATAACCCCGCACCGAATGACAGAAGACCCAGACTTGGAATATGATAGAAAACACCTGGCCACCATCAATATAATAGAGAGAGCAGCTTCTGTGGCTAGCAGGAACGGATCCATGCTACTAATCATAGGAGACTTCAACCATGGAAAGATAGATTGGGGGAACAGAGACCCACATGGAGGCCCATAAACATGGAGAGCTAAGCTGCTGGATGTGGCAACAAGAAACTTTCTAAGTCAACATGTCAAGGGACCGACAAGAATGGGAGGAGAAGATGAACCAGCAATGCTTGATTTGATATTTACCCTAAATGAGTGGGATATAAGGGAAGTCAAGATGAAAGCACCCTTGGGAATGAGTCATCACAGTGTATTGAACTGTGAGTACCTGGTAGAGCTAGGAATTATCTCCCCAAAAAAAGAACTAGGAAACAAAAGGCTGGCATACCGAAAGGGAAATTATGAAGAGATGAGAAGTTTCCTAAGGGAAATAGCTTGGGACGCAGACCTCAGAGATAAGTCTGTACAAGATATGATGGACTATGTCACCCAAAAGTGTTAGGAGGCAGTAAACAGGTTCATCTCGGCCCAAAGGGAAAAAGCCGAGAAGCAACAGAAGAATCCATGGTATAATAGGACATGTATGGAAGCAAAGAAACTGAACAAATGGCCGTGGAGGAACTTCCGGAATAACAGAACACCAGAAAGCAGAGAGAGATACCAGAGAACCAGGAATGAGTATGTCAGGGTGAGAAGAGAAGCAGAGAAAAGTTATGAAAATGATATAGCAAACAAAGCCAAGACCGAACCAAAGCTACTCCACAGTCACATCAGAAGGAAAACAACAGTGAAAGAACAGGTTTTGAAACCTAGAACAGGCGAGGACAGGTATACAAAGAATGACAAAGAGGTGTGTGAAGAACTCAACAAGAGGTTCCAGGAGGTCTTCACAATAGAACAAGGTGAGGTCACTGTGCTAGGAGAAAGGGAGGTAAACCAGGCGGCCTTGGAAGAGTTCAAAATTACGAGAGAGGATGTCATGAGACACATGCTGGATTTGGATGTTAGAAAGGCTGTTGGTTAAGACGGGATCTCGCCATGGGTACTGAAAAAGTGTGCAGAGGCACTTTGCTTGCCACTCTCCATAGTGTATAGTATGTCACTGGAGACACTCTAAGGGTTTCAACGAGGAATTCCTGAGATCACGAGGATGAGGTGTGAATGATGTCATAGAAATCGTCTTAAAGCTAAGACTTTTTTGTACACATTTAATTACTCCAAATTTGGTTATTTGTTCATGATTCTATCTAATCGGATGCTCGTCATGCACACTGGAGATAATATGTGTTTATTTAAATGATTATTTTCTAATGGTAATAATCTTTATAATTTCTGGTGATAATCTTCTATAGATTCTTTAATATTTTGGTCACAAGATTAGTTATTAAACAATGAACTGGTGCACGAACCACACTAGTTCCTAGACGTATATGAAGTTCTAGCAATACCCCCCCAATGTAGGTGTTTGAGGCTCTGATTTAAGTTAATTAACTATACAGCCCATTAATTATTTAAGTGATTATGCTTCCTAATATTTGGCCATAGACATTGGTTCTTCCTTGTGTTTCTAATGATCACTTTTTATTAGAGTCCCTCTTTTCTTAAAAGTGGGTGGTCCTTCGTAATTGATTTCATTAATTTAATAATTGAATAAATTGAGTCAAGCCCCAGATATCCCACATTATGGTCCTTCGAACCGGATAAACATAAATATAAATATAAATATATTAATTAGTAATAACTAATCACCGTGTGAAGTAGTCTAGACTAACCATTTTAATTAATTGTGTCTACCGGCAGCGTAACACATAGGTTAGCCTAATTCACACCAATTCATTGCTACTTATACCTTATGTATAAGGTAGTACTCGTGGGACACAGTTAATTGCCCACAACACTTAAGCCTACACTTCATACTGAAGTAAGAATCTTTAGGTCACCAGGAGCAACAGCTCATAACTTGTATATTAATTCCTCACTAACACCAATTATGTGTTAACCATTTGGGCTATACAAATATTTCAATATACGGCTGTCAGCAGACTGTCCATTATAGCCTAAATTCATGCCATAATTACTGATTCACTCAAGTTAGTGGATTCATTAACATTTTAGGATCCAGTATACTAATATAAATTGCTGATCCCATACTAGTTAATCATTACTAACCCTGATCATATTTTATTCCACAATTAGGAAGTACATTCAGGAGTAAAATATTATTCACGGCAGTAGAATACTTGCCAAACACAATTAATTCTCTTGTGTTCATTTAATTTCTTATACACATAATTTCTACCAGTGTATATATTATATAAAACCAAAAAGCCCAAAAATACAGCACAACTATTTGCACATTATTGCACCACAATATAATCTTTGCCAACCTTTATTAGGTAGGAATTTTGGCTGTGATTGTGTTGAATTTGGCACAAACACAGACTAAATAAATTTGTAGTTTCTTAGGTAGAAATTCTCACGACTAGGCTTGAGCTAGTTAGTGGTACATATATTATTCATTCTTGTGCTGACCCTATCAAGGGTGGGATCAAACCTTAAGATAACTCTGATTAGAGTATATCTATATTATTTCTATGTACATCTTTGAGTGTTACTGTAAGTTCACTACCCATCCAAGGCTGATTTTGAAGAGCTAAGCTAAGGAACACCTGTAGTGAGACCAAGGTACCACTCAAATCTTAGTTGCTTATTATTAGGTAGGTAGCAAAATGAGGTAAATTTACCTCTCTAAATGAAGTAAATTACAATCAGCCTCAAGAAAATATCAGGCTGTCAATAATTATACCTGCTCTACATAAAGGAGCAGACACCATAGCTGTACAAGTAGCTATATAAGCCCTATAAGGCTCAAATTTACCACAAGAATGGCTACTCCAGAAAGGACTGCAAGATTCTTGAGAAGTCTTCAAGTTCACCTATCAAAACTACTTGTGAAATGTGACAACTGTATAGAAACTAACACAGTTGACGTCTTCAGGCTAGTAAGTTCCACTAGGGTGGCTAACCAAAAATATGACCATATAAAGGGTGTAATCGAGTCTTATAGGAACATACTCCATGTCAGTAATACTGACCCAGACGAATTACGTCTGACAGAATCTGATCTTGACGAATATGAATATATCATTCAAGACAAGTTAGACCGATATAAAAAGGTACTTGCGACACAAGATGTTCCCGAGTGGATAGAACAATTTTTTAGTAGACCTACACCCGAGCAAGCACCCAGCTCAGACGAAATACCTGAGCTACCTCAAGATGAGGAGAATCCTCTAATCAATACTGATCACTATACAGGATCAACAACTGAAGTTCAACCTTCATTTTCTAACTTCTCATCAAATACAACTTCACGTAATAATTTGTTTACAGTCTGATCAATTTTCAGACAGCTCTTCTCAATGCTCCCTGGATTCTATAAATTCAATACATGAGGCTACTGAAGTAACTAGCTCCTCACAGGAACCCAGAGAGACAAGTGAAGCTGCAGATGAAACTTTTAGTGAAGCTGCAATAATCAGTGAATCTGAACCAGAAAATGATAGAGCTAATGCTGCAACAGCAGCCGAAGCTGTAATTAAAGCTGCGGCTAAGCAAGAAGCCTTAAGCAACACAAGTAATGGTCACAGTTGCTCACACCAGCCTTCTAGAGTAAGTGCTAACAATGAGAAGACTGTTATAAACCTTGTACATCAATTACTAGATTTATCTCCACCAGAACAATCAGTCGACTCTTTACAAGCCTTTAGTTTTCAGCTTGAGTCACTGTTAAATTCCTTCAGTAAAGAGGTGGATCACCCAACTGCTGAGTGGATGACTAAAATTATCATCCAAAGAAAAGTGTCTGGTGACACACTTAATAAGTTATATGTATACCAGAATGGTAATGCCCTGTCAATGAAGGATATATTTACAGGTTTGCGCAATATAAGCAATCATTCAGCAAACCAGGAACTTAATGCCTTCTCTGAATGCACCGAAACTGTACCCACATCAGTTTCCTTACCTGAAACTCCTAAAGTGACACTGTCACCAGGTAACAAGGGTACTAATAATCAATGTAATAGCAATAAGTCAATAACTGATTCATAAGTAAGGCCCAATAGCCCCACAGGTGCTCCTAAGAGACCTAATAGTCCAAAGAGCACTCCCAATAACTCCACAGGTGCTCCTAAGAGACCTAATAGTCCAAAGAGCACTCCCAATAACTCCACAGGTGCTCCTAAGAGACCTAATAGTCCAAAGAGCACTCCCAAGAGCCCAGTAATGGCTCCCCAGAGTACACCAAGTACTCCCAAGAGAATAAATAACAAGCAAATGCAAGCAGCAAAACCATCTCAACCTGCAGGTACTGTTTTACCTAAACCGGTAAACCCTAAACGAGCTGTAGGATGGGGAATGTGCTTGTTTTGCAATCAAAAGCATTCTCTGTACAAATGTACTAATTACCCTAATAGAGACACAAGAGTCAGACGACTCAAACAGTTACACAAATGTACTAGGTGTCTCAAATCACATAATGTTAATAGCTGTGACACCCCACTGAACACCTGCAATAGGTGTAGAAGGGGCAAGCATCATGCTGCACTGTGCAAATTAGTTAGGACAAATTATGTCAATCCTAGAATAGGAGGTAGAGAATCTACACCAGTACAGTGCTGCAAGGTGCGAGATGTGTACAGCGTAATTTCACAAGCATCTCAAGTGGATGCTGCTTTGCCCACTGCCCAACTTCAAGTAAAGAACAAAGGAGCCAAGATCACCACTCGTTGACTCTTTGATCAAGGTTCCCAGAGAACTTTCATAACTCAGAAAGCGGCAGAGGCACTCAATTTACAACCAATTAGACAAGTTAAATTAAACTTGTCAGGGTTCATGATAAATCGAGGAACCCAGGAATACTCAGTAGTTCAACCGCTTGTACGACTAGGTAGTCATGCCAAGGCTGTCCAAGCCATTGTTGTAGATCAAATACCTTTTGACTTAAATATTAAGGGTCTGGGGTACACAGCCCACTTCCTACAGGAACGTGAAATTAATTTGGCTGGCAACAAGTTAACGTCTGACCGCCTTAACAATGTAAATGTACTAGTAGGAGCAGACTACTATTACCAGTTCATAACTGGACATGTTAAACGATTGGGCATGAATATGCTCCAATCTGCAGGTGGCTACTTACTTACTGGTAAAGTTCTGAATGTGAACAAGCCTAAGCCTGCCAACAATAATATATTAGTCAGCAGTAAATCAATTCTCCAGCAGCAAGCTAAAATGAGAAACAGTTGAGTAATAAACTCAGATTGAATGTGGTGCAATTAGTATTCGCCGAGATGTTTCATAGTTCTTAGTGGATAACCAGTGGTCCGTACCAAAACAAGTACAAGTCACAGTGACCAAGCCATTGAATCCACTGCAGACCTAGAATTATTCTCGACAAGTAGTAATTGACCACACTCAGTCTCCCTAGGTAATTGATAATATTAGGCTAGAGAATCTAGCACTCCCTAGGTAATTAATGATATTAGGCTAGAGAATCTAGCACTCCCTAGGTAATTAATAATATTAGGCTAGAGAATCTAGCAATCAATGCATCTAGCATTTCCTGAATTTAGCAATACCATGAAGTCATCAAGCAACTTCTGTAATTATAAATTCACTAGGACCAAGGTCCACAATACTTGCGCTTGAGGTTTGCCAAGAAAACCTTATTAATGCAATGTTTTCTGCACTAAGAGTTAGTGAAAATACTTGCATCAATTTTGTTTGAGTTGTTTTTCTTTCGTTTCTGCTTAATTATTGTAGGAGCGCAGCACGGACAAACTTGCAAACTTACCAATACGTAAGTAAGTCTACAGAGAACTAATAACCCGTGAAACGTTTAGGTTGGGAAAATGGTACAAGTTATCTTGAATAGGATTAATCGTAACAGTAATTTAATTTCCAGCAATCTTAGGTTTTTTGTTTGTTTAATGCATTATCATTAAACATCAGCATTGTTAATTAACATGCTTAATGAGCTCAATATAGCTCACCTTGGAATTAACGTAATAATTGAGTGTTTATTGTTCCCCATGCGAATACGAGCTCAATATTGCTCGCCATGATAATTGAACGCTTTAATGTTCCCAATGTCACGAGCACTGCTCGCCATGATAATTGAACGATACAATACTCCACCTCGTTAATTCGAGTTCAATATAACTCACCCTGTTGACATGCTTAATGAGCTCAATATAGCTCCCCATGTTAACGAGCTCAATATAGCTAACCCTGTTAACGAGTTCAATATAACTCACCCTGTTAACATGCTTAATGAGCTCAATATAGCTCCCCATGTTAACGAGCTCAATATAGCTCACCCTGTTAACTCTGTTAACAAGTTCAATATAGCTCCCCATGTTAACGAGCTCAATATAGCTCGCCCTGTTAACTGTTAACGAGCTCAATATAGCTCACTCTGTTAACTGTTAACGAGCTCAATATAGCTCACTCTGTTAACTGTTAATGAGCTCAATATAGCTCAACCTGTTAATGAGCTCAATACAGGTCCCAATGTTAATTTGAGTACATTTTTGCTCACAATTAGCTTAGTCCCTTACTTAGGTAGGTTAGAAATTTAAACCATTTATTTAGGTAGGTTTAGGGACTTTAGTTAGTGTCAACTGAGTACTAGCCTAATCTGTACTCACCATTAATTACAGTTGACTATACTTATAGAGACTAATTTAATAAGCTCAATTTTCATCTAAAGATTGAGGATATATTAATGAGTTTACAGTGTCAAGCCTATGAGCTGCAATTCAATTAGCTCATAAACCAGAATGACTAGGCTGCTAATCTCACTGTCGACTCAGAATTTTCCTTGATTTTAATGAACAAACCTTTTCAGTTCTCTAATTTTCCACTATTTTAGCTAGTTAGCAAATTAGTTGTATCATCAGTCAGAATGACTACTGCACGGCAGGCACATTAAATTAAATTTCATCATTTGATTTTGGGGTGATCGTGATGCTGTGTGATGTTATTGTATAGTAATTCAATAGTTACAAGTCACAGCGACCCTAGACAGTGACCTTACTGTAGTGTCATAGTCTCCTTGATCTTGAATGACCCAATAATACTTTACTGTATAATAATGTAGAATACAACTTATACAATAGTGTTATCAGTTCTTAGGAACTTTTTCTGAAGTTTGCCTACGATTCAGCTACTACGTAATACACCATTACATGTCACTGCGACCCTAGTTGTTGAGTTTATTGTAGACTTTAGAGAGTTCCTGATTGCAGATAACTTAATCATTTAATATTTCAATATTTGATACATGTTTCCACTAGAGCAGTTGCTCAACAATACAAACGGAAACTACAAGCCCATTATAGCTCTGACTGAGAGCAAATAATTTCCCATCCAATTTGAGTAATCATGATGATACTGTGTTATGATGTCAAGTAACAAGTCAGTTACTTTAAATTGTTTGATTTAATTCTTAATTTGTTGTATAGGTTATTAATAATAACATTATTTCGTCTAGAGTATCTGAGAGTTTACAAGACTTTAAGACTTAGTAAAATAAACATTACATGTCATAGCGACACTAGTCACAGAGTTTATTGTAAGCTTTATTAGTCATTAACTTTAGATGATTTCCAATAACATGTTTCATTCAACAGGAATTTCCTTGCAAGACTTAAGTTTCTTGTATGTCCTTGACAATTACGGGACATCCGTTATGTGTGTACTAACATACTAACATATTAACATTAATCCTACCTTCGGGATAGGTATGTCAGTCCTCAACATTGCACTGCGACCCGAGAAATCTCCCCCCGGAGTTATGTTGGAAATTTCCAACACTAATACAATACTATTGTATTATAATAAATTAGTATTAAAATATACTAACTACAGTAGTTACTAAAACTTACTAACAGTAATGTTCACATGAACTAACTATTATATCTGCATATGGATACTGGAATTCTTATGAAACCAAGCACCAGTATTGCGTCAGATTATATCTAGTTAAACACATTTATAGCCAGTGTGTTAGAGAATTGAATGTGATTCTCTAATATCAGTATTCCATGTGATAATTATTTATGGATAACATAACTCCCAGATAATTCTAAATCGAGAGTTTTAGTTACAATTGTTATCAAGTAATAATTTTACCGTCACGCGTGAATGCCATGGAGAAAACTAAAATCTTCTCCATTTCTTGTTTACTACCATAAGACGAGAAAGTAATAATATTTAAATCCCTAGAATTACAACCCAGTCTTTATTAAAGTAGTTCAACCACAATTGCGCGAAATAATATTATTCGTGAAAAATAATTTCTGTGGTGAATGCGGGACGCGGTTGAGAAGGGAGAAGCCATTGTGTAGCGAGATGCCATTGTGTGTGTGGAGTGGTGGACTCGTGTTGCGGAATTGAGCAACAAAGGTCGTGGCGTCAGAGTCTGAGACACGTGACGTTGAGATTATCAGCAAGAATTACACTGGTACTCAATCCAGAATGAATTATTATTGTTCTACGTGATCTGCAGTGCTCGGCCAACTAATAACGCGTCAATATTCAAGCCAAGCTATCAACCACGTGTACGACATTGTGGAAGTTTGAGCCTGGGACGCGATACCGGCAAGCTTCAGCATAATTTGCACCCTTAGATAAGTATATAGTTCTTTTTTGATGCATCATTAGAGATTGTATATGTCGGGGCAGCTTGTCGTTATATCAAATGACTAGAACAAATCCAACGTTAGTACCACACTAAATTTAATTTATATTTCATGAATATTGAGATTTAAGTAGCCTAGTTCAATGCTACGTAATATTCCTTAAATTACAGCTCGTATGTGAGGAGTCAATGAGCTGTTACCTACCTTCGTGTTATTCACCTCTAAGGTTTTCAACGAGGAATTCCTGAGATCACGAGGACGAGGCGTGAATGATGTCATAGAAATCGTCTTAAAGCTAAGACTTTTTTGTACACATTTAATTACTCCAAATTTGGTTATTTGTTCATGATTCTATCTAATCGGATGCTCGTCATGCACACTGGAGATAATATGTGTTTATTTAAATGATTATTTTCTAATGCTAATAATCTTTATAATTTCTGGTGATAATCTTCTATAGATTCTTTAATATTTTGGTCACAAGATTAGTTGTTAAACAATGAACTGGTGCACGAACCACACTAGTTCCTAGACGTATATGAAGTTCTAGCAATACCCCCCCAATGTAGGTGTTTGAGGCTCTGATTTAAGTTAATTAACTATACAGCCTATTAATTATTTAAGTGATTATGCTTCCTAATATTTAGCCATAGACACTGGTTCTTCCTTGTGTTTCTAATGATCACTTTTTATTAGTTTCCCTCTTTTTTTAAAAGTGGGTGGTCCTTCGTAATTGATTTCATTAATTTAATAATTGAATAAATTGAGTAAAGCCCCAGATATCCCACAAAGATGGCTAACGTGATCCCAATGTACAAAAAGGGCGACAGGCAAGAGGCACTGAACTACAGGCCAGTGTCCTTGACTTGTATATCATGCAAGGTGATAGAGAAGATCGTGAGAAAAAACCTGGTAACACATCTGGAGAGAAGGGACTTCGTGACAAATCGCCAACATGGATTCAGGGAGGATAAATCTTGCCTGACTGGCTTAATAGAATTCTACGACCAGGTGGCAAAGATTAAGCAAGAAAGAGAAGGCTGGGCGGACTGCATTTTCTTGGATTGTCGGAAAGCCTTTGACACAGTTCCGCATAAGAGGCTGGTACATAAGCTGGAGAGACAGGCAGGTGTAGCTGGTAAGGTGCTCCAGTGGATAAGGGAGTACCTGAGCAATAGGAAGCAGAGAGTTACGGTGAAGGGTGAGACCTAAGATTGGCGTGAAGTCACCAGTGGAGTCCCACAGGGCTCTGTACTCGGTCTTATCTTGTTTCTGATATATGTAAATGATCTCCCAGAAGGTATAGATTCATTTCTCTCAATGTTTGCGGACGATGCCAAAATTATGAGAAGGATTAAGACAGTGGAGGACTGCTTGAGGCTTCAAGAAGACCTAGACAAGCTGAAGGAATGGTCAAGCAAATGGTTGTTAGTATTTAACCCAAGCAAATGTAATGTAATGAAGATAGGTGTAGGGAGTAGGAGGCCAGATACAAGGTACCATCTGGGAGATGAAATACTTCAAGACTCAGAGAAAGAAAAAGACTTGGGGGTTGATATCACGCCAGACCTGTCTCCTGCAGCCCATATCAAGAGGATAACATTAGCGGCATATGCCAGGCTGGCCAACATAAGAACGGCATTCAGAAACTTGTGTAAGGAATCATTCAGAACTTTATATACCACATATGTTAGGCCAATCCTGGAGTATGCAGCCCCAGCATGGAGTCCATATCTAGTCAAGGATAAGACTAAATTGGAAAAGGTTCAAAGGTTTGCCACCAGACTAGTACCCGAGCTAAGACGTATGAGCTACGAAGAGAGACTACAGGAATTAAACCTCACTTCGCTGGAAGACAGAAGAGTTAGGGGGGGACATGATCACCTCATTCAAGATTCTCAAGGGAATTGATAGGGTAGATAAAGACAGTCTATTTAACACAAGGGGCACATGCTCTAGGGGACATAGGTGGAAACTGAGTGCCCAAATGAGCCACAGAGATGTTAGAAATAACTTTTTTAGTGTCAGAGTGGTTGACAAATGGAATACATCAGGGAGTGATGTGGTGGAGGCTAACTCCATACACAGTTTCAAGTGTAGATATGATAGAGCCCAATAGCCTCAGGAATCTGTACACCTGTTGATTGACGGTTGAGAGGCGGGACCAAAGAGCTAAAGCTCAACCCCCACAAGCACAACTAGGTGAGTACACACACACACACACACACTAATAATAATCCTTTTGCTTACTGTCTTCTAACAGGGTTTTCTCTCTCTTGTCAGTATTGTGAAGGAGACGAGGATGTGGCCACACTGAGGAAGGAGTTGGAGGACGACATGAACTATGCTGTGCTGGACGACGACGGTGACCAACAAACACAACACCACTCGGCTGATCGTGACTCTGATAAGGAGGGTCCCACACATGTAGCGACCTCCACAGCAATATGCCTGCAGGACCTGGGACTCATGGCCGCTTACCTTGGTCTACATGCTGGCCGCGTACCTGCCCGGTACCGCCACCCGTTCACCCAGAGCAGCATCTACTCCTCCGTGGACAGTGTAGCCATAGCCCAGGCTGCAGCATACGCCATGTGGGGCGTCCATGTTGGTGACATACGCCGTCGGCCTGGGCGCCTCAGTCAACTGTCTCACCACCGTCGACAAGGAACACCTTCCATGTGGCGCCGCACAGTGTCTGACTACTTCCACCACCTGGCCACACCCTCACCTCTCCCAGACCATCACTTGGTGGGCTCCTGTCCACACCTGTCTCGCCCTCCTGTCTTGGCCCACAACCCCTTGGCTTATCCTCTCCGGTATGCTGTGTCTCTGCCAGCAGCACTTGACACCCTGCCCTCTCACTCAGAGGACCTGACACTTGACACCCTGCCCTCTCACTCAGAGTACCTGGCACTTGACACCATGTCCTCTGACTCACAGTAGCTGGCACTTGTTACTATATCCCCTGACTCACAGTAGCTGGCACTTGTCACCATATCCCCTGACTCACAGTAGCTGGCACTTGACACCATATCCCCTGACTCACAGTAGCTGGCACTTGACACCATATCCCCTGACTCACAGTAGCTGGCACTTGACACCATATCCCCTGACTCACAGTAGCTGGCACTTGCTACTATATCCCCTGACTCACAGTAGCTGGCACTTGTCACCATATCCCCTGACTCACAGTAGCTGGCACTTGCCACCATATCCCCTGACTCACAGTAGCTGGCACTTGACACCATATCCTCTGACTCACAGTAGCTGGCACTTGTTACTATATCCCCTGACTCACAGTAGCTGGCACTTGACACCATATCCCCTGACTCACAGTAGCTGGCACTTGACGCCATATCCCCTGACTCACAATAGCTGGCACTTGACACCATATCCCCTGACTCACAGTAGCTGGCACTTGACACCATATCCCCTGACTCACAGTAGCTGGCACTTGACACCATATCCCCTGACTCACAGTAGCTGGCACTTGACACCATATCCCCTGACTCACAGTAGCTGGCACTTGACACCATATCCCCTGACTCACAGTAGCTGGCACTTGTTACTATATCCCCTGACTCACAGTAGCTGGCACTTGACATCATATCCCCTGACTCACAGTAGCTGGCACTTGACACCATATCCCCTGACTCACAGTAGCTGGCATTTGACACCATATCCCCTGACTCACAGTAGCTGGCACTTGACACCATATCCCCTGACTCACAGTAGCTGGCATTTGACACCATATCCCCTGACTCACAGTAGCTGGCACTTGACATCATATCCCCTGACTCACAGTAGCTGGCACTTGACATCATATCCCCTGACTCACAGTAGCTGGCACTTGACACCATATCCTCTGACTCATAGCAGCTGGCATTTGACACTTGATGTTAATTTTTTACCATTTTGGAAATTTTTTGACACAATATTGAATATTTTTTTTCTCCCTTCCTATTTATGCTATAATGCTGAGAGATGAGCAAGTTGAACCAAATTTTATATAAAACTAGTCAAAAAAGTTTGATTGAAATCGAATCATTTTTCATTTATCACATTTTTCCGTAATATGCCCCCCACTAGTGTGCTTGTGTATAACTATTCCTGTACCAGTCTTAACACTGGTGTTCTAGTGTATAACTATTCCAGTACCAAGTCTTAACACTGGTGTTCTAGTGTATAACTATTCTGTACCAAGTCTTAACACTAGTGTGCTTGTGTATAACTATACCTGTACCAGTCTTAACACTACTGTGCTTGTGTATAACTATACCTATACCAGTCTTAACACTGGTGTGCTTGTGTATAACTATACCTGTACTAGTCTTAACACTGGTGTGCTTGTGTGTAACTATTCCTGTACCAGTCTTAACACTAGTGTGCTTGTGTATAACTATACCTGTACCAGTCTTAACACTACTGTGCTTGTGTATATCTATACCTGTACCAGTCTTAACACTGGTGTGCTTGTGTATAACTATTCCTGTACCAGTCTTAACACCGGTGTGCTTGTGTATAACTATACCTGTACCAGTCTTAACACTAGTGTGCTTGTGTATAACTATTCCTGTACCAGTCTTAACACTAATGTGCTTGTGTATAACTATACCTGTACCAGTCTTAACACTACTGTGCTTGTGTATAACTATTCCTGTACCAGTCTTAACACTGGTGTGCTTGTGTATAACTATTCCTGTACCAAGTTATACAATAGTGGCTTTAGGCATTGTATGTACTAGCTCTATCTCTAAATCTATCAATTTTTGTAAAACCTCTTGTATGTATGTACCTTACCTGAATAAACATTTATTATTTTTATTTATTTTAAGTCTTAACACTGGTGTGCTTGTGTATAACTATTCCTGTACCAGTCTTAACACTGGTGTGCTTGTGTATAACTATACCTGCACCAGTCTTAACACTAGTGTGCTTGTGTATAACTATTCCTGTACCAGTCTTAACACTAGTGTGCTTGTGTATAACTATTCCTGTACCAGTCTTAACACTAGTGTGCTTGTGTATAACTATTCCTGTACCAGTCTTAACACTAGTGTGCTTGTGTATAACTATTCCTGTACCAGTCTTATCACTGGTGTGCTTGTGTATAACTATTCCTGTACCAGTCTTAACACTAGTGTGCTTGTGTATAACTATACCTGCACCAGTCTTAACACTTGGAAGGTTTTTTATTGGTATATATGGACTTCGACTTAGCACTAGAGTGCTTTTAATTTAATATAATAAATGGTTTACTTAAAGTAATTTTTCACTGTAGCTTGAGTATCATGGTTAGCATATTTATAACTTAAATAATATTTTGTGTTTGTAAGTCTTGATATTAGCATGATTAGGTTGTTCCCTTGTGATTACTAAGATGCAACTTAACTTGTACTTGTGAGTAACTATTTTGTTTTAACATTACCGTGAATGAATTCCCATGATCTTGTAACATAATATGTACTGTTCTCATTATTGTAAGTTGGTTAAAAGAAAGAGCTGTATGTCTGTCCTTATTTGAAAAGTCATTACTTGTTGACGAGTAATACAAATATTGTCATCTTAACTCCCTAGTTGTTGAGCTGTGTGGTCATGGTTAGTTGGCGTCAGCTAGCCATGGTTATTAAGCTGTGTGTACATGGTTAGCTGGCCTCAGCTAACCATAATTGTTGAGCTGTGTTCATGGTAAATTGGCCTCAGATAGCCCTGGTTGTTTAGCTGTGTGTTTATGGTTAGCTGGTCTCAGCTAACCATGATTGTTGAGCTGTGTTCATGGTTAGTTGGCCTCAGCTAGTCCTGGTTGTTGAGCTGTGTGATCATGGTCAACCCATCCTCCTGTTTAGATAGTAGTGGGTGTAACTATGTGCGCAATAGTACAAATATTGACGTACTAAGCAATTGGACAGTAGAATTTGGTACTATTCACTCTATATATTCCGAAAAAAATGACGCTGAAAAACAAACTTAAATATTCCAAGGCCTAGTATAGAACACATATGTACTATATTATGCCTCAGGTAGTGTGTATTAGGCCTGTGGAGGTTAGGTTAGGGTAGCTTAGCTTGTCTTTGCAACATAAATAGAAAACCTATTCCGGTTTGGCCAAATTAGTAGAAATTTCTACTTTATAATTGCGTTGTTCGTTTGTATATGTACTATGGTCCTAATGTACTGTGGAGAAATGCCCAACAGACCACTGGAACATTATCTAACACAGTGCACAGTTACAAACCCATTAAGATTTCAACTTAATTAAACAGAGCAGAAGAAGTTGTTAAACACATGGGACAAAATCTTACTGAAGCGACCATACGAGTCATAAATACTCATACTCCGCCCAAGTAAAACAGAAACAAGCAACATTTAGTGGGCCAGCCAAAGGCTTAGGGCCCGCGAAGGAATATTATTGCAAAAAAAAAAAATGGTCCTAATCGTTATTATAAGTACAACCAAAACAGGAGGATAGGCTGTCATGGTCAGTTGGTATCAGCTAGCCCTGGTTGATCTGTTGTGTGTTCATGGCCAGTTAGCATCAGATATTTACAGTTAATGAGTTGTGTGGCCCATGGCCACTTGACATCAGTTATCTCTGTAATTTGCTGGTGATTATAGAGCTGAGGACGATATGTGTTTATCACTGATATTTAACAATGTGTTTATCACTGATATTTAACAATGTGTTTATCACTGATATTTAACAATGTGTTTATCACTGATATTTAACAATGTGTTTATCACTGATATTTAACAATGTGTTTATCACTGATATTTAACAATGTGTTTATCACTGATATTTAACAATGTGTTTATCACTGATATTTAACAATGTGTTTAACATGTTATTCAATATACTTTTGTTTTTATTTATCACAGGATCTGATTTCTATATATTATTTATATGGGTCAAAAAGATTAGTAATGTCAGCCAATATATTTTGGTCAATATGTTTCCCGACTCAATTTAAAATGTTAATATTGATCATGTTTTAGTTAACTTATTATAATGACACATATAATTCAAGAAATGCCTTAATCCTGTTGCATTTATGAAATTGCACATGCCTGCATTTTGAAATATTTTTTCTATTGTCAGAGTTTATTTTTTTGCTCTGAATCTAAATTACATCGCTGCGCTGAACTAAAATATTGCGAAGGTTTCGCTCAATCAGCTTAGATTTTTCACCTATTCCAGTATCTGATAAAACCTTGTCTTTAGGTTAAAATTCTCAACAGCAATATACATTAATGTGTAAGAAAAGTTGTCTTCAATGATTTTGGTTTGTGTTTTGTAGTGGTAAGGTCAGCGGGCTAACATGTTAATGTGCCGTCGTCTCTGGTACCTTCCTTACATAGTAGGAATATCTTGGTGGAACCTGGCCCCTTGTTCTTCACTCTAGTCAACAACAGTTCTCAGGGAAATAATTCAGATGCGATCTGAGAAAATACAATTATACTGATATCAATGCTCACAGACTTGATACTCTTTATCAGTTCTTCAACATCCATGTTCCAGACTTAATACTCTTTATCAGTTCTTCAACATCCCTGTTCCAGACTTAATACTCATTATCAGTTCTTCAACATCCCTGTTCCAGACTTAATACTCTTTATCAGTTCCTCAACATCCATGTTCCAGACTTAATACTCTTTATCAGTTCCTCAACATCCATGTTCCAGACTTAATACTCTTTATCAGTTCTTCAACATCCATGTTCCAGATTTAATACTCTTTATCAGTTCTTCAACAAAGTGCATGAATTCTGAAATTCTGCGGTTCCAGGACATTTATTCACTTCTGATTTGAAGGCTTGCATTCCTCTCCGTCTCACTCATTACTCTTTCCTACTGGTCGTCCTTTCTCAGAACCATCATAAATTCCTGCATACAATTTAGCATCACTTTAACATGAACATTTATGTTCTATGAAAACAGAAGCTAGACTTTCTTTATTCATGATCTTGATTCTTTTTCATCAATTCACGTTTCACATAAAGAGGTGGCAGCAAAATTTGAGGAGGACAGACTAGAGGTTGAGCAGCCACATTATATGAGGCAGGTTGAAGGGCTTCTGGAGATGGCCTCCACTACACTCATAGTGTTTGTCACCTTCTAGACTCTCCCACAAAGACAACCCGGGTATTTGGACTAGCCTCCCTGCATTCATATTATTACAGACGTAAACAAAACTGAAGAGGTAGGCTTTTATCTGAATAAAATTAGATTACGAGAAAACTTGAGCTGATCATAGGTAACCAAATACAGATTTGAATTCAACTCCTTGAAAATTTACAGAATCTGTCTACAAAAACTTGACAGTAATAATGACGCAGGCTTGTGCATTATCAATCATTTATATGTATTATTTAAAGAGTATTAGCAACATAACATCCTGTTCTCAGTTTAGGCAAGAGATGTTGTCGATCCTCTCGTAAGGTAGTTAGATTAATTGAACAAAGTTATATTATTCAATAAACCAGGATTAATCTGTATCATCAACAACCATCAAGTGATAAGTAGGTTTACCTTAGGTTTTTAATATGTTAAATATTAATTTCACCAAAGAAATATTTAGGCAAAACTGTATGTAATGTGAAACTTTCCATCATTGTATTACATGGTGGTGCTGGATACAACGGACCTATTATAGAATCTGGTAATATTTTGCTTGTTTGCTTATCACTTGACTATTTGATTATATTTGATATAAACTTATATATAAGTAGAGTTATGAGCATATATATCTTGCCAGATGGTGGCACAGATGGAGTTATGTGTAACTTTCCAGATTATGACAGTTACCAGTGGTAGAGTTATGTGTAACTCTCGAGATAGTGACACTGTTACCAGTCGTGGAATTATGTGTAACTCTCCAGATGGTCACACTGTTACCAGTGGTGGAGTTATGTGTAACTCTCCAGATGGTCACACTGTTACCAGTGGTGGAGTTATGTGTAACTCTCCAGATGGTCACACTGTTACCAGTGGTGGAGTTATGTGTAACTCTCCAGATGGTCACACTGTTACCAGTGGTGGAGTTAGGTGTAACTCTCCAGGTGGTGGCACTGTTACCAGTGGTGGAGTTAGGTGTAACTCTCCAGGTGGTGGCACTGTTACCAGTGGTGGAGTTATGTGTAACTCTCCAGATGGTCACACTGTTAACAGTCGTGGAGTTATGTGTAACTCTATATATCATGTTGCTGTGTGAGTTTTTTCTTAAATTATCACATTTATTACTTTAGACTTTAATGAACAAAATTCTTAAAAACTCTTGTTTACTCTTTTGTAAGCTGAACAGGAAATAAAATAATAAACAAACATTCTGTTCACCAATGGAATTTGAGGAAGTTCCTTAACTAGTTATCACAGTTCTAACTAACTTGGGAAATTTGCTATATTTGCCTCACACATCTCCATTCATTATAAAAATACAAAAAAAATACAAAATTATGATTTATAATGTTATTTCTGATTTCGAGATGTTACTTTGGCACGATTTTCATTACACATATTTGTAAAATACATGTCAGGAATAATAAATAATTAATCCACATTTTTTTAATGAACCCTTATTGAAACAAGAAAATAACACTGACCAATTATTAATTGATAGAATAACTAGAAAGTTTAAAATTGCATGATGAATATATATATATATATATATATATATATATATATATATATATATATATATATATATATATATATATATATATAACATATATATATATATATTATATATATATATATGTATATATATATATATATATATATATATATATATATATATATATATATATATATATATATATACATACATATATATATATATATATATATATATATATATATATATATATATATATATATGTATGTATATATATATATATATATATATATATATATATATATATATATATATATATGTTTATAGCTTATGGGGGTGGCAGAAGATAATATTAGTGTTCAGTGAGACACCACAAGGTCTCCTCTGAATACTTTTTATTTTCTTCTCCGAGGCTATGGGTCCCCACATTGGCACCAGAGGTGGTATCCTCACAAACTTTTATATATATATATATATATATATATATATATATATATATATATATATATATATATATATAACTTTAGAAACACTTTCCCACCAGGAGACTCGAACCCTAGCCAGCACAGAAGCCTTCCAGCAACTGGCATAACAGGTATGCCTTAACCCACTCCACCACCTGCTCAGACCCTTAAAAGAGATGGTAATTTTGGAGTATTTAACACTCCAAAGACCACCACCTCCCAAGAGCACTAGAGCAAGTGAGGGGTCATTTTTACGTTTTTTCATCAAGTCCCTGTTAATATGGGAGAACACTGTCTTTGCTTAAGGCACAACTCTCCTTAACACGAGAGTGAAGTATACAACTTTAGAAACACTTTCCCACCATGAGACTCGAACCCTAGCCAGCACAGAAGCCTTCCAGCAACTGGCATAACAGGTACGCCTTAACCCACTCCACCACCTGCTCAGACCCTTAAAAGAGATGGTAATTTCGGAGTATTTAACACTCCAAAGACCAACACCTCCCAAGAGCACTAGAGCAAGTGAGGGGTCATTTTTACGTTTTTTCATCAAGTCCCTGTTAATATGGGAGAACACTGTGTCTATGCTTAAGGCACAACTCTCCTAAACACGAGAGTGAAGTATACAACTTTAGAAACACTTTCCCACCAGGAGACTCGAACCCTAGCCAGCACAGAAGCCTTCCAGCAACTGTCATAACAGGTACGCCTTAACCCACTTATATATATATATATATATATATATATATATATATATATATATATATATTTATATATATATATATATATATATATATATATATATATATATATATATATATATGTCTATGATGTGTCTATAAGCAAAGACACATAGTTCTCCCATATTAACAGGAATTTGTTGAAAGAACGGGAGTAACCCCTCACTAGCTCTAGTTACCCTTGGGAGGTGGTGATCTTTAGGGGGTTTAAATACCCCGAAATTACCATCTCTTTTAGGGGTCTGAGTTTGGTGCAGTGGGTTAAAGGCGTACCAGTTATGCCAGTTGTTGTAAGGCTTCTGTGCTGGCTAGGGTTCAAATCTCCTAGTGGGAAAGTGTTCTAAAGTTGAATCTATATATATATATATATATATATATATATATATATATATATATATATATATATATATATATATATATATATATATATATATATATATGAACAAGCCTGAATGGTCCCCAGACATATATGCAACCAAAAACTCACATCCCAGAAGTGACTCGAACCCATACTGCCAGGATCACTATGCAACTGGTGTATATCTTGAGGTGCTTCCGGGGCTTAGCGTCCCCGCGGCCTGGTCGTCGACCAGGCCTCCAGGTGTACAGGCCTAAGGTGTACAGGACACCTTAACCTCTCGACCATCACGACCGTTCAAAAGATGATGGTAGCCGAGGCTATTTTCCCCACCATCCCGACGGCACTCTGATGGTAATCTTGAATATAGTATTTTATCAAATCATCTCATTCTTTGGGGTTGTAGTGCTTAATACTAGCCTTTTAGTGCTTTTATGAATATTTAAAATCAAAGTAATTCTGAAACTATTCCAATAACACTTAAACAATTCAAAAACACCGAAGCAATGTTGATTATAAATAAACACAAATGAAACTGGTGCAATACAAAATTTGTTGACTATATGCTAATAATAATTATAGTATATGAACTATCAAAATAATTCAGAAATTTGTCTAATAGTTCTATAGCAGTGCTGATAATTCTGAAACAATACTAAAAATTTAAAACAAAAATAACTGTTCGGAAAAACTGAAATAATGATAACATTGAAACAATGACAATGATTTTGAAAATATGCTTGTTATACTGAAACTATGATAATCCTGAAGAAATGATAATATACTGATAAATTTTTAGTTATGTAGAAACAATACTAATAATTCTGGAACAATGCAAGTAATACTGAAACCATGAAAAAGTTTCAGAAAAAATGGAAGGTAAAAAATAATGATAATTCTGAAATAACGTTAATATTTCTGAATTAGAGTAATGAAATAATGATAATAATACTGCATCAACGTTAATAATGCTTAAAAATGCTAATGATAATGAAATAATGAAAAAATAACTGATAACGTGGAACAAATGCTGAAAACAATGCCACTGATGCAGAAACCATGGTAATAGTTCTGCAACAGTGCAAATAATACTGAAACAATGCTAATAATACTGAAGGAATGATAATAATATTAAAACAATTAAAAAATGATAAAAACAATGAGAAAAATAGTTGGAGCTGTGATGAGGATTCCAACCTGCTCACTTGGAACTTCCAAGCCTACATCTAAACCACTTAACCAGACCATGCTGAAAAACAATTAAACCTGGGATTCAACTGAAACCTTTGGCGATTCTGAGGCTGCAACAAAAGCCTAGTCAGGATTTCACTTATTGCTCGCACTGAAAGACTGCTAATAATATTTAAGCAATTCTAACAATATTGAATCAATACTAATTATGCTGATTCATTGCTAATAATACTGAATGAGATGAAATGGATTTTCACACTTGAAACGATTGTAACAGCCTGCAACACTGAGCAAGGGTTCAGGATCTGCAGGCCATCAATGCATGTGGTGCATCGTGGCGAGAACAACAGTCACGACTCCGATGTTGCGATATTTGAGAGTATTACACAAGGTGGTAATATCCACCACCAGAATATCGTCATCTCTCGTCACTAGGACGTAATCTAGTAAAAGTAAATCGTAATCGTAAAAGACGTTATAGGGCGTAAGTAACTAGGGGGTTCCCACCTAATGTTATGATACATAAGGTGCAGAGCTGTGAAGCAGCACTACCCAGGTATGCCAAAGGGGACTTAAGTAGACTAACGTATCTAGGCGTGTGGGAGTACATAGGAAGGAGTTAAAAGGAAATCTTTTGTAATACTAACATAGGTTTACTGACCAAGCCTAACACTATTACACTACGAGGGTTTACACGTTAAATGTAACGCCAGCAAAGCTAAACAATCAGCATAATCCAGGTGGAAATAACTCCAGAAGAGTTAGTATGCTTTAAGACCACCTGTCTCCACCACCGGTGAGGCACAGAATGAACTAACCTAAACACTCGTGATAACTCCAGTAATACCTGCTTATCACACTGACAGTTTCATGTGACGATGACTGGTGTACAGCTGCACACCAGTCATCGTCACTTTCTCAATCAGTATCACAACACTTTGTCAAATAATATTGCAAGAACTGATACCTAGTAATGATCTCTGAAAGAAAACGTATGTAACAAAAGTACACAACAACGAGTTTTATGGCACTTAGAGATAACACAGTGTAGTCATCACACACACGAAATCACTTGACAACACACTGAGTATAAAAAAATACTCAGGTCTACATGAAAACTTTGTACGAGTCACGCAGACTCCGTTCACATGTAAATTACTAAAATAACTAAATGAATAATGAAGCACTGAAAACATCGGTAACTACGACCCTAAATGTGTGATTACTATAATCCCGACCCATATGACACATGTGGCGACGTCACCACACAGGGTCTCGTCATAACAACGCACCACTGCTGGCCTCACCTTCTCCACTCTACACCCGTAGCAGGTGCCTGAATAGTCCTACTAAGCCTGGCGACTGACAGGTAGAGTCAATGGCCGGGTGACAAGTACGAACACTATAAGTTATAAGTTATAACACTAACGTAATTGGTCGGCCACACTCACATCCCAGTAAATTATTTCACTCTTGGTTAACTGTGGTGTGACAGTCATGGGAATATCGCTGACGCACCACCAGTCTAATGCATGGCGTCCTTGCCCTGGCGGCATTACCTTCACCTCACACTGGCCGCACGTGTCGTCCTGTCACCTTGGTGTTAGGTCCGACACCAGTAGTCAATGTGGCGTTAGGTCCGACACCAATAGTCAATGTGGCGTTAGGTCCGGCACCAGTAGTCAATGTGGTGTTAGGTCCGGCACCAGTAGTCAATGTGGCGTTAGGTCCGGCACCAGTAGTCAATGTGGTGTTAGGTCCGGCACCAGTAGTCAATGTGGTGTTAGGTCCGGCACCAGTAGTCAATGTGGTGTTAGGTCCGGCACCAGTAGTCAATGTGGCGTTAGGTCCGGCACCAGTAGTCAATGTGGTGTTAGGTCCGGCACCAGTAGTCAATGTGGTGTTAGGTCCGGCACCAGTAGTCAATGTGGTGTTAGGTCCAGTATCAGTAGTCAATGTGGCGTTAGGTCCGGTATCAGTAGTCAATGTGATGTTAGGTCCGGCACCAGTAGTCAATGTGGCGTTAGGTCCGGTACCAGTAGTCAATGTGGCGTTAGGTCCGGTACCAGTAGTCAATGTGGCGTTAGGTCCGGCACCAGTAGTCAATGTGGTGTTAGGTCCGGTACCAGTAGTCAATGTGGCGTTAGGTCCGGTACCAGTAGTCAATGTGGCGTTAGGTCCGGTACCAGTAGTCAATGTGGCGTTAGGTCCGGTACCAGTAGTCAATGTGGCGTTAGGTCCGACACCAGTAGTCAATGTGGCGTTAGGTCCGGCACCAGTAGTCAATGTGGCGTTAGGTCCGACACCAGTAGTCAATGTGGCGTTAGGTCCGGCACCAGTAGTCAATGTGGTGTTAGGTCCGGTACCAGTAGTCAATGTGGTGTTAGGTCCGGCACCAGTAGTCAATGTGGTGTTAGGTCCGGTACCAGTAGCCAGCCTGGTGTTAAATACACACTCCATATATTACTGAGAGAATGCTAACAATACATAAACAATGCTAATAATACTGAAACAATCCTTATTTTAATGAAGCAATTATAACAATTCCGAAGCAATGCTAATAATATTTATCAGTTCATATGGTGTGGAAACAATGCTAATAATTCTCAAGTATGCTAATAATTCTGTAACAATGCCAGTAATTCTAAATCAATGTTTATAATGCTGATAGATATATATAATAATAAGGAAACATTGCGAATAATTCTGGAATATTGCTAATCAATCTGAAATAATGCTGAAGCAATGCAAATAATTTTGATACATTGATGAAAAAACAGAAACAAAACAAATGATTATGAAAGTGTTGGAAATAATACTGAAATTCTGAAACAATACATATTACTGTAACAATACTAATAATCCTCAAACAATGCTGATAATTGTGAAACAATGCTGATAAGTCTGACAGAGAACAAATAATTTTTTAACAGCTGCGAATAATTCTGAAACAATGCTCATTATTCAGAAATAGATCTAATATTGCTGAAACACTGCTAATAATACAGAAACTATGGTAATATTGTAACAATACTAATAATTGTGAAGCAATGCTAGTAGAGGGAGTCCTACCTGTAGACCCCAGCAAAATGAACTGTTAATTAGGCGGTAAGTGTGTTAATAGTGGGATAGAGGTTATTGACACTACAATCGAGGATAATTCAGCCGGTAGCAACCAGAATTTGGAGATGGGTTTGCCTGTTGCTCCCAGGAAAATGTACCGCCAAATGGCTCCAATATGTGGTGGAGGTGATCGGCGGCGGGTCCTCGTCCAAGGAGAACGGCACCCTGAGGTGAGAACTCTGACACTTAATGGCCACAGTCGAAGTTATGTGAAAATAGTACTTAATAAGGGTGCGTTATAATTTTTCAGAAATAATAGTCTATTATAGGGGGAGAAAGCAGAAATAATAGTCTATTATTAATGTATAGTCTTTCTTCCAATAAATATAGGAAGAAAGGCTTTTATGGTTGGTTAAACCAACAATTACAGCTTTATGTACCGCCCCCCCAAGCCTGTGCCTGTAGTGGTAAAATGACATGATGGATATTATATAAATTCATTCTAGTATTGGTTCAGGTGTGGTCAATCTCTTCCGGCTCGACCGGTCGTGTCTCAGGGCAAAAAACACTTACGTCACCTGCCTCCCATACAAGGGTGAGTGATCACTCCTTCCTCTCTTTAAAAGAGTTAAAGGGAACCACAATCACCCAAGAGTACAGTCTATAATATGGCCCATTTGAGGAATAAAAAATATTTTTATTATTAATTTATTTATTAGGTAAAGGCTACAAAATAACATAAATGTTCATAAAAGTAGTTATACCCTTTCCACTCCTCTTCCTCATCCTCCTCTGAGTATAATTCTAAGCCTTTTACACTCACCATATCAGTTGCTGGAGTCTCCACCATGATGAGCAGATGTCCTTCATTGTCCTCTACCCTAGTTTTTTTTAGCGGCAGCTGACTTCTCTTCCTCCTCACTGGCAAGTGGTGCTTATCTGCGGGGATAAGTCCTTTTCTATGTTGGGGGGCCCTTGGCAGAGAGGGAGGGTGGAATGTATAATCTGTAAGCACGATTTAAAATGTATGATGATTAAATAAAAAGTATATTTATTTATATCTGTTATTAGAATAAGTATACTAATTCACAAAGTAAAAATACTACTTGTCTCTGCCCCTGAAACCACAGACTTGTGACCTCTACAACAAGTGTCATCAATTAGACTACGAAACAGCAGTTCGTTCACGATAGAACTCCCTCGTAGAATTATAACTCGGCAAATGTGGACTTGACTGTTCTAAAGTAAAGAACGTAATTAACAAATAAAAAACTATTATTAAAAAAATATAAATAATATATGTCAAGAACTACAATCAATACTCACCCGGTCCTTCATGGACATCAATCTATGATATTGTTTTTGAGTGGTACCTTCCATTTTGTAGGTAACATAGGGCAGTAATGGAGAGGGTTGGTACCTGTCTGGGGTTTTATAGGATATTCACCCTACCCCTACCCCTCCTGATCCACTTTTTAGTCAGTTATTCAGGTTAAGTAAGTAACAGAAATATTCCCTACACCATAGATAAGAATCAATAGTCAGACCTCTACGAAATGTCTTCATACAAAGCTGTTTCATAACGAAATATCGTCGTTCATAGGCAAGGACCCGTTTATCATTTAATTTTAAAGTTACTCTAGAAAATACATTATGTAAATAATAGAAGGCAGAAGATAAGCCCAGGTGGCTTATTCTGTGAACAAACATGATGCAATATAGCCAGCAGACGAGACTAAAAGCACTCTGGAGTCTGTGACGCATGCTATACACTTCTGATATATTGTTCTTTTTAATAAACTCCACGAAATAATGACCATATGTATCCGGGGTCGTGGTATAAGTGTTAAAAAAAACCATTTGATGTTTAACTACATCAATATATATACACACACAGTGACCCATAGACTCCCTACTGTGAATTGGTAGGATATTATTTATAAAGATTATAGACCTCGTTGTTAAAATATTGAAATGTACAATCTCTTCCGCATTAGAACACCCTAGCTAAGCACCTGAGCAAATAGTTTGTTTTAAGTTTATATTATTATCACAATTCATTAAGTTTTAGCTTGCACATGTTACGACCCTCTCGGGACGCAACGGGGTTCTCACTCTGATGTTGTTAGAGTCAGATATATATATCCGTTCCCAAGCCAGTAGTGGCTATCAAGGGATGAGATCCGTGACGCAAGTAACTTAAAGGGAGTAGGGAAAGAAAGTTAAGAACTTAATATTATAATTAACACCATCACCGATTAAATATATAGAATAAAAGAGTGCACAAGGGGGAGGGGTATTAACACTTTACAAGGGGATTAATCCACAATCGATGTCTTCTGCTGAAGACGCTGGTGCCATAACTCTCGGTGCCGAATCCTTGGTGCTTTCTTCGTGGCCTCACAACGAATTCTCCAAAGAAGTTGAGCCTACCCTGGCCACAGGTCAGCCAAAACACGGGTCCACTGGGGGCACCGCCGTGGAGGCCGTCAACCACACGTCCAGCTGGTCTGCTGGCAGGTTCTGAGCCCACAAGGCTGGTACGGCCACTCCGCGAACGATAAAAGGGGAACGCCCTAGACAGGAGCCTCGTGTGACACCACAAATCACTCTCCTGTCTTCAGTACCCCAGTGGATGATCGTCTCCAACAGTCGGTCCCGGGTAAATCCTTTTACTGCCACTCCACTGGCAGGCTAACACACCACAGTGTTCTTCCGGGGGGACGACTTCACAACAGCTGCAGCTAGGTTCAAGGTATGGAGACTGGCTGCCTCGGGTAGACTGACTCCACTTCCATCACAGCAGTCCCAGGTCGGCTCTGTAAGCAGACATGTCATCAATGACTGGGACACACTAAAACACCTCACTTACGGGCTCGGGCTCAAACACCTGACGTATCCAGTCCATAGATGGCGCTGTCGTCGGAGCACCACCTCACCAGAGGTCAGGAGCGGCGGTGTAGAGTGCTGAAAGGGACCGGAAACTGGTCCTCGTAGCTGATACACGGCATCCTCACCAGGTGTCGTCGTCGTTTGGCAGGGGGTTTCGGGAGCTGACCCACAGATGGCGCGGTCGTTACTACTCCATGCTCGGACGCTGGATCCGGGTTCGTAACAGCACATCACATAGGATGTTTCTATGTCCGTTAATGGATAAAACCCCAGTTTTGTCAGCAAACAGTAAAACCAACCTATTATATATAACGCCAGAGTCAAATTCAAGCTTCATACATAAGTTGACAGATATCTCCATGGGAAGGGAGCCCTTTGTTTGAATGGTAGATAAGTCAGAGGCAAATATCGACCTTTCCTTTTTAAAGGTGTCATAAGCAAGTATTGAGTCATACTCTAAGCCTAGCCAAGTACGACGTTCTGGCTGTTTGGTACAACATTATATATATATATATATATATATATATATATATATATATATATATATATATATATATATATATATATATATATATATGTCGTACCTAATAGCCAGAACGCACTTCTCAGCCTACTATGCAAGGCCTGATTTGCCTAATAAGCCAAGTTTTCATGAATTAATGTTTTTTTGACTAACCTAACTTTTTCTGCTACCTAACCGAACCTAACCTATAAAGATAGGTTAGGTTAGGTTAGGTAGGGTTGGTTAGGTTTGGTCATATATCTACGTTAATTTTAACTAAAATAAAAAAAAATTGACCTCATAAATAATGAAATGGGTAGCTTTATCATTTCATAAGAAAAAAACTAGAGAAAATATATTATTTCAAGAAAACTTGGCTTATTAGGCAAATCAGGCCTTACATAGTAGGCTGAAAAGTGCATTCTGGCTACTAGGTACGACATATATAAAAATATATATATATATATATATATATATATATATATATATATATATATATATATATATATATATACATATATTATTAAATATGACCAAAAAAGTAAGATTAATAATTCTAACACGAATTTTCTCGATCTTTCGTACGTTTCTTTTCACTGTTGGTGGTAATTCAAAAATCAATTCTCCAAAATTCATTTTTATTTCTAGTCTGACGCGACACTTGAGCACGTTTCGTAAAACTTATTACATTTTCAAAGACTTTAGTTTACACATACACAACTGAATAGAACTTACACATCTTCGATTTGTTTATATCTACATTTGAGTGAGGTGGATGGGGTGAGGTGGTATTAATAGGGCATTAAATTCCTAAACACAAGACAGAACACGAAACAATGGGTATTAAATGGAAGTGATTGTAGAAAGCCTATTGGTCCATATTTCTTGATGCTTCTATATTGGAGCGGAGTCTTGAGGTGGGTAGAATATAGTTGTGCATTAATTGGCTGTTGATTGCTGGTGTTGACTTCTTGATGTGTAGTGCCTCGCAGATGTCAAGCTGCCTGCTATCGTTGTATCTATCAATGATTTCTGTGTTGTTTACTAGGATTTCTCTGGCGATGGTTTGGTTGTGGGAAGAGATTATATGTTCCTTAATGGAGCCCTGTTGCTTATGCATCGTTAAACGCCTAGAAAGAGATGTTGTTGTCTTGCCTATATACTGTTTTTTTTGGAGCTTACAGTCCCCAAGAGGGCATTTGAAGGCATAGACGACGTTGGTCTCTTTTAAAGCGTTCTGCTTTGTGTCTGGAGAGTTTCTCATGAGTAGGCTGGCCGTTTTTCTGGTTTTATAGTAAATCGTCAATTGTATCCTCTGACTTTTGTCTGTAGGGATAACGTTTCTATTAACAATATCTTTCAGGACCCTTTCCTCCATTTTCTGAGCTGTGGAAAAGAAGTTCCTGTAAAATAGTCTAATAGGGGGTATAGGTGTTGTGTTAGTTGTCTCTTCAGAGGTTGCATGGCGTTTCACTTTCCTTCTTATGATGTCTTCGACGAAACCATTGGAAACCTACTAACACAACACCTATACCTCCTATTAGACTATTTTACAGGAACTTCTTTTCCACAGCTCATAAAACGGAGGAAAGGGTCCTGAAAGATATTGTTAATAGAAACGTTATCCCTACAGACAAAAATCAGAAGATACAATTGTTGGTTGCCAACCCATTCTCCCAGGAGGTTGCTCCTGGGAGTATGGGTTCGAGTCACTTCTGGGTTGTGAGTTTTCAGTCGCATATAGTCCTGGGGACCATTCAGGCTTGTTCGCATTTGTGTTCCTCACGTGTGCCCCAAAGAATGAGGTGATTTGATAAAATGCTATGCCCAAGATTACCATCCGAGTGCCGGCGGGGAAGTGGTTCAAATAGCTTCGGCTATCACTTCCTTTTGTCCGGTCGTGATGGTCAAGCGGATTAAGGCGTCCTGTAGTTACCAGTTGCATTGCTCCTGGGAGTATGGGTTCGAGTCACTTCTGGGGTGTGAGTTTTCAGTCGCATATAGTCCTGGGGACCATTCAGGCTTGTTCGCATATATATATATATATATATATATATATATATATATATATATATATATATATATATATATATATATATATATATATATATATATATATATATATATACATATATATATATATAAATATATATAATATAAAGTCGTACCAAGTAGCAAAGTTCTCGGCCTACTATGCAAGGCCCGATTTGCCTAATAGGACGAGTCATTTTGTTTATTTTCAATAAATTGTTTTCTATTGTTTTTTTTTAAATATTATTATTATATTATATTAAGAACGTAATTTTTTATTTAGTTAAGCTAATTTAGGTTAGATTCAAATAGGTTAGGTTAGGTTAGGTTAGGTAGGGTTTGTAAAGGTTGGGTCATATATCTACGTTAGTTTTTACTCAAATTTAAATGAGAAAAATTTTGATATTCTGGAAAACTTGGCTTATTAGGCAAATCGGGCCTTGCATACTAGGTCAAGAGCTGCGTTCTGGCTACTAGGTACAATATATATATATATATATATATGTTATTCCAAGTAGCCAAACGAAGTACTCAGCCTACTATACAAGGCCCAATTTGCCTAATAAGCCAAGTTTTCCTGAATTTATTTACTTTTCAAATTTGTTTCTTATGAAATGATAAAGCTATCCATTTCATTGTGTATGAGTTAATCTTTTTAAATTTGAGTTAAAACGAACGACGATATATGACCGAAACTAACCAACCCTACCTAACCTAACCTAACCTATCTTAACCTAACCTAAACTAACCTAATTAAGTCAATAATTTATGTTCTAAATATATATTGCGTTAGAATAAATAAGCATAAACAAAAATATTTGAAAATTCAATTTATCATTGCATCAGAAACATTGAAATGGAATTGTAACCTATTTAGTATAGGATGTGTGTTGCACCTACATGCAACAGATGGCGCGGTTTTTGAAGAAACGCATAGTTTTACCTGTCACAAGTGTGGCATCTATACTTATACTTATGAAATGAACGGTATGGTAAACAATACAGCTCAATTCCAACACAATGTCACACAAAATAATACAATAAAAAATAAAATAAATCGAAATCTATGAAAATAAAATTTATCAATGCAATCGGAAACATTGAAATAGAATTCGTGACATATTTAGTATAGCGTGCATGTTACTATTATGTGCAACAGATGGTGCTGTTTTTCAAAAACGCATGTTTTTACCTGTCACAGGGGTAGCATCTATATAGTAGGTATATAAAAAGACGCGCCTATTCGAATGTAAAGTTGTGTCAAAATTTCAAAGCAATCGATGAAGAACTTTTGGAGATTACAGCGTATGTTGTCCTTATGTCCAACAGATGGCGCTTTTTTTTAAAATAAAGCATGTTTTTTCCTGTCATGGGTGCGGCATGTATTTAGTAGATATATAAAAAGACGCGCCTATTCGAATACAATGTTGTGTCAAAGTTTCAAAGCAATCGGTAAAGACATTTCGAAGATTTCCCCTCACGTGAAAATCACATGAAAAACACAGTTTTTCAGAAAAAAAACATTTTTTTTTGCATAATTTGCATTTGCATTTTGCATCAGCATAATCGATTTTTAAATTAGCTTTTATATATGTGACAGTTAATAAGTTTTATTTGTATTGATCACTTTAAGTGCGCTTAAGTGTTTTGTTTTTTAAGCATTTTCCTTTCTTTGATAGGCAATTATATTAAGTATGAGTTCTTTGTTTACTAGTTATTTGATTGTGATTTCTGTTTTTTCTTTTAGATCTGATGATGAATACGAGAAGTATTCGAAACGTTATGCATTTTAAAGTAAAGAATCTGAAACAAGATGTTCAGTATATCCCTGGTTTTCCTATTCATCTTAAAATTAAGATTCCCGAAGGGAACATCGATCATAAAAATTTTATATATATATATATATATATATATAAATATATATATATATATATATATATATATATATATATATATATATATATATATATATATATATATATATATATATATATATATATGTATATATATATATTGGTAGCAGTCTTTCTTGTAAACATATAATATTAAATATGACTGAAAAAGTAAGATTAATAATTCTAACACGAATTTTCTCAATATTTCTTATGATCCTTTTCACTGTCGATGGTAATTGAAAAATCAATTCTCCAAAATTCATTTTTATTTCTAGTCTGACACGACACTTGAACGCGTTTTGTAATAACTTATTACATTGTCAAAGACTTTAGTTTACACACACACAACTATAACCTGCAAACACTAAACAGACTTCTACTATGCTATAACTTAAACGGCTTTCATTTTATATGCCTGCATTTGGGTGAGGTGATATGTTACAATAGTTTTGGATGAGGTGAAAACAAACTTTCAACACAAGATAGAACACGAAACAATGGATATAATATTGGGTAAGTTAAAGGGAAGAATGGAAGTAACTGCAAAAGGCCTACTGGCCTATATTTCTTGATGCTTCTATATTGGTGCGGAGTCTTGAAGTGGGTAGAATATAGTTGTGCATTAATTGGCTGTTGATGACTTCTCGATGTGTAGTGCCTCACAGATATCAAGCCGCCTGCTATCTCTGTATCTATCGATGATTTCTGTGTTTTTTGTTAAGACTTCTCTGGTGATGGTCTGGTTGTGGGAAGAGATTATATGTTCCTTAATGGAGCCCTGTTGCTTATGCATCGTTAATCGCCTGGAAAGAGATGTTGTTGTCTTGCCTGTATACTGAGTTCTTTGAGGCTTACAGTCCCCAAGTGGGCATTTGAAGGCATAGAAGACATTGGTCTCTTTCAAAGCGTTCTGCTTTGTGTCTGGAGAGTTTCTCATGAGTAGGTTGGCCGTTTTTTTGGTTTTATAGTAAATCGTCAATTGTATCTTCTGATTTTTGTCTGTAGGGATAACGTTCCTATTAACAACATCTTTCAGGACCCTTTCCTCTGTTTATGAGCTGTGGAAAAGAAGTTCCTGTAAAATAGTCAAATAGGGGGCACAGGTGTTGTGTTAGTTGTCTCTTCAGAGGTTGCATGGCGTTTCACCTTCCTTCTTATGATGTCTTCAACGAAACCATTGGAGAAGCCGTTGTTGACTAGGACCTGCTTTACCCTACAGAGTTCTTCATCAACTTGCTTCCATCCTAAGCTGTGGCTGAGAGCACGGTCGACATAAGCATTAACAACACTCCTCTTGTACCTGTCTGGGCAGTCACTGTTGGCATTGAGGCACATTCTTATGTTTATTTCCTTAGTGTAGACTGCAGTGTGGAAACCTTCTCTTCTTTCCATGACTGTTACATCTAAAAAGGGCTGCTTCCCATCCTTCTCTATCTCGTAAGTGAAACGCAACACAGAATTCTGCTCAAATGCCTCCTTCAGCTCCTGCAGATGTCTAACATCAGGTACCTGTGTAAAAATGTTGTCAACATACCTGCAGTATATGGCCGGTTTCTAGTTCATGTCAACTAAGACTTTTTGTTCGATGGTACCCATGTAGAAGTTCGCAAACAAGACACCTAGGGGAGATCCCATGGCGACCCCATCTACTTGCTTATAGATGTGCCCATCCGGGCTCATGAAGGGTGCCTCTTTAGTACAAGCTTGGAGTAGTTTCCTTAGAATGTTTTCTGGTATGTCAAGAGGAGTACAGGCCGGATCACGATACACTCTGTCCGCTATCATCCCAATTGTTTCATCCACAGGTACGTTGGTAAATAGTCATTCTACATCCAACGAGGCTCTTATCCCTGTGGCCCGTGTTCCCCGCAGTAAGTCAACAAATTCCTTTGGAGACTTCAGGCTGAAGGAGCAAGGGACATAAGGAGTCGTCAAGCCGTTGAGTCGCTTTGCCAGTCTGTACGTGGGTGTGGGTATCTGGCTGATGATTGGCCGAAGTGGGTTTCCAGGCTTGTGTGTCTTGACATTTCCATACGCGTATCCAGGTTTGTATTCCCCAATAATCTTTGGGAGGTGGAGTCGAGATTTCTTGGCGTTCATAGTTTCGATCAATTTGTTGACCTTTGCTTTCAATTCGGCTGTAGTGTCCTTCGTTACCCTTTGGAATTTAGTTTGATCATAGAGTATGAGTTTTTTTTCGCCAGATATTCGTCTTTTTTAAGAATGACATATATTGGCGACTTGTCACCTCTCTTGACGACTATCTCCTTGTTCTCACGAAAGCTCTTAGCTGTTGCTTTGAGCTCGGGGGACAGTAAGGTGCTTCTGTAGTTGCCTCGATTCTTTCCTCCTTCTGCAATAAGTTCTGCTCGTAAGGTGTCTTTGGTGGTGACCTTCTTTTGTGTCTCGAGGTCGAATATGTCGTCCAACAGAATCTTCAACTCCACTTTCCGGGCCATCTCACTTGGTCTGGACATAACGTGACAGTTTATACCCAGATTTAGGAGAGTGACTTGGTCCTCAGTGAGGTTGATTCCAGCAAGGTTCAGGAAGCCGTCTCATGGTCGTGGAATTGCCATAGGTCCTCCATATAATGCTGTTAGTTTCTTGATTATTCTGGTTTCGGTGCTAAGGTGATGTCGATCTGTGAGGATGTCGAGGTATTGTTCGATACGAATACGGAGGTTTTCGTCGATGTTGCTGTTTCTCCATTTGTTTGAAGCATGAAGTAGTTGTGTTTTATTGTCTTTGATTTCATTTTCTGGCTATTGTATCTGTATCTGCTTAGGTTAGGTAGCCGAAAAAGTTAGGTTAGGTTAGGTATATATACCTATATATATACCTAAATATATATATATATATATATATATATATATATATATATATATATATATATATATATATATATATAACTGAAAACTCACACCCCAGAAGTGACTCGAACCCATACTCCCAGGAGCAACGCAACTGGTATGTACAAGACGCCTTAATCCACTTGACCATCACGACCGGACATAATGAGGTGATAGCCGAGGCTATTTGAACCACCCCACCGCCGGCACTCGGATAGTAATCTTGGGCATAGCATTTTACCAAATCACCTCATTCTTTGGGGCACACGTGAGGAACATATATGCGAACAAGCCTGAATGGTCCCCAGGACAATATGCAACTGGGGACCATTCAGGCTTGTTCGCATATATGTTCCTCACGTGTGCCCCAAAGAATGAGGTGATTTGGTAAAATGCTATGCCCAAGATTACTATCCGAGTGCCGGCGGTGGGGTGGTTCAAATAGCCTCGGCTATCACCTCATTATGTCCGGTCGTGATGGTCAAGTGGATTAAGGCGTCTTGTACATACCAGTTGCGTTGCTCCTGGGAGTATGGGTTCGAGTCACTTCTGGGGTGTGAGTTTTCAGTTGCATATTGTCCTGGGGACCATTCAGGCTTGTTCGCATATATGTTCCTCACGTGTGCCCCAAAGAATGAGGTGATTTGGTAAAATGCTATGCCCAAGATTACTATCCGAGTGCCGGCGGTGGGGTGGTTCAAATAGCCTCGGCTATCACCTCATTATGTCCGGTCGTGATGGTCAAGTGGATTAAGGCGTCTTGTACATACCAGTTGCGTTGCTCCTGGGAGTATGGGTTCGAGTCACTTCTGGGGTGTGAGTTTTCAGTTGCATATTGTCCTGGGGACCATTCAGGCTTGTTCGCATATATATATATATATATATATATATATATATATATATATATATATATATATATATATATATATATATATATATATATATATATGTCGTACCTAGTAGCCAGAACTCACTTCTCAGCCTACTATGCAAGGCCCGATTTGCCTAATAAGCCAAGTTTTCATGAATTAATGTTTTTTCGTCTACCTAACCTACCTAACCTAACCTAACCTAGCTTTTTTTGGCTACCTAACCTAACCTTACCTATATATATAGGTTAGGTTAGGTTAGGTAGGGTTGGTTAGGTTCGGTCATATATCTACGTTAATTTTAACTCCAATAAAAAAAAATTGACCTTATACATAGTGAAAAGGGTAGCTTTATCATTTCATAAGAAAAAAATTATAGTAAATATATTAATTCAGGAAAACTTGGCTTATTAGGCAAATCGGGCCTTGAATAGTAGGCTGAGAAGTGAGTTCTGGCTACTAGGTACGACATATATATATATATATATATATATATATATATATATATATATATATATATATATATATATATATATATATATATATATATATATATATATATATATATATATATATATATATATATATAGCCTACTATGCAAAGCCCGATTTGCCTAATAAGCCAAGTTTTCATGAATTAATTGTTTTTCGACTACCTAACCTACCTAACCTAACCTAACCTAACCTATAAAGATAGGTTAGGTTAGGTTAGGTAGAGTTGGTTAGGTTCGGCCATTTATCTACGTTAATTTTTACTCCAATTAAAAAAATATTGACCTCATACATAATGAAATGGGTAGCTTTATCATTTCATAAGAAAAAAATTAGAGAAAATATATTAATTCAGGAAAACTTGGCTTATTAGGCAAATCGGGCCTTGCATAATAGGCTGAGAAGTGCGTTCTGGCTACTAGGTATGACATTTATATATATATATATATATATATATATATATATATATATATATATATATATATATATATATATATATATATATATATATTTATATATATATATATATATATATATATATATATATATATATATATATATGTATATATATATATATATATATATATATATGTCGTACCTAGTATCCAGAACGCACTTTACAGCCTACTATGCAAGGCCCGATTTGCCTAATAAGCCAAGTTTTCCTGAATTAATATATTTTCTCTAATTTTTTTCTTATGAAATGATAAAGCTACCCATTTCATTATGTATGTGGTCAAATTTTTTTTATTGGAGTTAAAATTAACGTAGATATATGACCGAACCTAACCAACCCTACCTAACCTAACCTAACCTATCTTTATAGGTTAGGTTACGTTAGGTAGCCGAAAAAGTTAGGTTAGGTTAGGTTAGGTAGGTTAGGTAGTCGAAAAACGATTAATTCAGGAAAACTTGGCTTATTAGGCAAATTGGGCCTTGCATAGTAGGCTGAGAAGTGCGTTCTGGCTACTAGGTACGACATATATATATATATATATATATATATATATATATATATATATATATATATATATATATATATATATATATATATATATATATATATATATATATATTGTTACGGACCCGAGTCCAGCGTCCGAGCACGGAGCAGTGATGACCACGCCATCTGTGGGTCAGCTCCCGAAACCCCCTCCAAATGGACGACGCCATCAAGTGAGGACGAGAAATACCGGCCACATGGGCTGGTTTCCCATCCTAATCAGCTCGTGACATAGCCGCTGCTGCCCCCTGGTGAGGTGACGCTTAAACAGCAACGCTATCTATGGAGTGGATAGGTGGACGTTTGTGTCTAAGCCTGTGAGTGAGGTGCCCTAGAGTGTAACCAGTACTAATGACGTGTCTGATTACAGAGTCGACCTGGGACTGCTTGTTACGAACCCGGATCCAACGTCCGAGCCTGGAGCAGTGACAAACACGCCATCTGTGAGTCAGCTCCCGAAACCCCCGCCAAACGGACGACGACACCTAGTGAGGACAGCGTGTACTGGCCTCGAGGACCAGTTTCCAGTCTGGTTCAGCGCTCAACACCGCCGCTCCTGACCTCTGGTGAGGTGGTGCTCCGACGACAGCGCCATCTATGGACTGGATACGTCAGGTGTTAGTATCTGAGCCTGTGAGTGTGGTGTATTAGTGTCCCAGTTATTGATGACGTGTCTGCTTACAGAGCCTACCTGGGACCACTGTGTTGAAGGTGGAGTCAGTCTACCCGAGGCAGCCAGTCTCCATACAGTGAAGTTTGCTGCAGCTGTTGTGACGTCGTCCCCCCGGAAGAACACTGTGGTGTGTTAAGCCTGCCAGTGGAGTGGCAGTGGAAGGATTTACCCGGGACCGACGGTTGGAGACGATAATCCACTGGGGTATTGAGGACGGGAGGGGGATTGGTGATATCACACGAGACTCCTGTCTAGGGCGTACCCCTTTTATCGTTCGTGGAGTGGCCGTACCAGCCTTGGTGGCTCAGTACCTGCCAGCAGACCTGCTGGACGTGTGGTTGACGGCCTCCACGACGGTGCCCCCAGTGGACCTGTGTTGTGGCTGACCTGTGGCCAGGGTAGGCTCGGCGTTCTCAGAGGACACGTCTTGAGGCCACGAAGAAAGCACCGCGGACTCGGCACCTAGCTTCGAGGATCCATAGTCTCCAGCAGAAGACTACAGTGTTGATCCCCTTTGTAAAGTGTTAATACCCCTCCCCCTTGTGTACGTTTTACTTTTATATATTTAAATGGTGATGGTGAACATTATATTATATTAAGTTCTTAACTTTCTTTCCCTACTCCCTTTAAGTTACTTGCGTCACGGATCTCATCCCTTGATAGCCACTACTGGCTTGGGAACGGATACATATATCTTCCTCTAACAACATCAGAGTGAGAACCCCGTTGCGTCCCGAGAGGGCCGTAACATAATTGGCATCCCCAGCGGGATCCGTCCCCTTGTTAAGTATGTTTGACAGGGGTGGTGAAGTGGCGTAATCCCTGTATATAATTCCCCCTGTGTGACGATTGTGACGTTATACGTCCTGTGCGGTGCTCAGAGTGACTAAGTGCGATATTGTGCAGTGCGGTGCTCGCTGTGATTAAGCGATTAAGTGCAATATTGACTAGTGCGGTGCTCAGTGATTCAGTGCAATATTGTAGAGCGAAGTGTTCGCTTGGATTCAGTGCAATATTGGGTAGTGCGGTGCCCGAAGTGATTACGTGCAATATTGGCAAGTGCAGTGTTTGGTGCGATAAAGTGCAATATTGGCGTAGAACAGTGCTCGGTGTGTTAAGTGCTAACGTGTAAGCAATGTGGTAAGTGCAAAGTGTTCCATCTGTGACAATGGCAGACAAAGCTACCATCGATGATCTGGACGATGTTCAGGCTTTTCTGAACAGAGTGGACTGTCTTGCCAGATTAAAGTATCTGAGCAAACCGGAACTTGTACTAGTGAGCGCCTACCTGGAGATCAAGATCCGTGCCAGTGATTCCCGTGTGGAGATCTTGTCCAAGGTTCACCGGCACCTGAAGGCAGAAGAGAAACAGGAAGGCGAGACTCCTAGTACAAGGGAAGGTGAGGAAATAGCTTCCACAGAAAAGGAAGATAAGGGCAGTGACATTGACAGTGATGCAGGTGAGCTTAATATCAGCTTCCTAACAGTCAAAATGCGTGCCCTAGAGATCAATCGCGAGATAGAGTGGAAGAAGTTAGAAGTAGAACGAGAATTAAAAGATAAAGAAATGGAGATGAAAGAAAAAGAATTGGCGATGAGGCGTTTAGAGTTAGAAAGAGAAGAGAAACGAGAGAGAGAAGAGAGAGAAAGAGAAGAAAGAAGAGAAGAACGAGAAAGAGAAGAGAGACGAGAGAGAGAAGAACGAGAAAGAGAGAGAGAAGAACGAGAAAGAGAAGAAAAAGAAAGACAGAGACAACATGAACTAGAAGTATTACGATTAGGCGCTGGACAGAGACCAACTGGAGTAAGCGGTTTCGATCCGGTAAGGAATATCAAAATGGTCCCCAAATTCAACGAGAGAGAAGTTTCGAAGTTCTTCGCAGCCTTCGAGAAAGTCGCTGCCTCTTTGGAGTGGCCAAGGGAGAATTGGGCCATCATGATACAGTCAGTCTTGACTGGGAAGGCCCAAATCGCCTACTCTACGTTATCCCTTGACGACTCCGGCGATTACGATATGGTGAAGAAAGTGGTGCTCATGGCGTACCAATTGGTACCTGAGGCGTACAGGCAGAAGTTCCGAAACCTGAAGAAGACCTCAGAGCACACTTTCACCGAATTCGCCACAATCAAGGAGCGACTTTTCCAGGACTGGTGCGCCTCTCGGAAGGTGGAGACCAGGGAAGACCTCGAACAGCTGATTCTGCTCGAGGACTTCAAGGATTGTTTGTCTGTAGACCTGAAGACGTACTTAGAGGAACAGCAGCCACCATGGCTGAAGAGTACATCCTGACTCATAGGCCGTCTGCTAAGTACGTCCCGAGGAATTACCAGCGCCGGTTTGACAGACCTCACGACGAAGAAGAAGAAAGACCCGTCCCACAGAGTGCTAAGAAGACTCCCCCAGGTAGCCCTCGAAGAACAAGTCCTAGTAGTCCAAAACACCGTAGTCCGAGGAGGAACATGGTGTGCTGGACTTGTGGGCAGAAAGGGCATATAGCTGCTAGGTGCCGAGGCAGAAGAGGTGGCAGCGCACGGAGGGAGGTGATGATGATGAGCTGTGTTACATCACCAGTAGGAAACCAGTCTACGACGACGCAGGAAGGACCAAGTTTGTTGGCCCCTCACACTTCAACCGGGTATGTAACGAGTGATCATACTGGTAGATCAATTGTAGTGCTCAGAGATAGTGGAGCAGCCCAGTCCCTGATCGTGAAGAGCTCGTTACCCGAGGGAGTAAGTGTGGATGGGAGACCAGAGGTGATCCTGGTTGGGTTTCCTAGGACGCAGTACATCGCCCCCTTAGTGCCAGTACATCTTGATTCGCCTTATTTCAGCGGCACATGTGAGTTGGCAGTAGTCGATACCCTCCCTGTGGCTGGGATTGACGTGGTACTAGCCAACGACTTGGTGACCGATTGGAGCACCAATCGTCCCAAGGTTGCGGACGAGTCTACCGGAACAGCACGGTCTGAGGTAACAGGCAATGGTAATGTCCAGGTAAAGACAGACCCGGATTTGAACATGTCTAATTTGTCCTCTCCCCCGCAGATCGACAGTTATCTAGCAGTGTCTCCTGATTCTTCTCTCGACAAGGAACATGAGGTTACGATAGCAGAAGTACCTGAGCTAGAAGAGAGGCCTTGTGTGCAGACACCCACGGATACCAACGAGTCTGGAGCGAAGGCTGAGGTGTACTTGCGGTATGGCAAGTTACGGCGTGTATTGAACCAGCCAGAGATTCCCCAGACGTCAGAGGTATGTGAGGTGTGTTCAAAAGGTCTAGAGCCCTCTTCGGTCCAAGCCAGGCTAGTGGATGTTGCCGGCTATGGACATGACACTCAGGAAACTTGTCCCTAAGGTAACCAAATGTTTCCTAGCGATATTCTGTTTTGTTCTCGTGTGTGGTCTCGGTAAGGATCAGTGGACGACCCGACGAATGATGGCTCCCATGAACATCGTGAAAAGGTCCCAGGGATTGGAGATTTGTACTGCAAGTGTTGCAGTTGAAGAAGGGACCTGGGAGGAAATAGATGATACAGGAGGTACGACATGTGATAATATGAGTGACTGTTTCCGACAGGTTGGCACCCCCCGCGTGACAGCTGAGCCTCAACACAGCGTTATGCGGAACGTTGGTCGACCTGACGGTGGCAGAGTGAATGCCACCTGCGACGTACAAGCAGCCCTGTTGGGACTAGGTGTGGACCTAGTAGAGTATGCTGTAAGTACTGTTTTTCCCGCTGTCGCTATCACTCTGAATTATCAGACCCCTGTATTCCAGGTTCCTGTCTCCCTGAAGGACCATCGGACCGGCAACAGAAATGCCGTCTGTGGTCAGCCATCATCGGTGCCACGACATAAGGAAGTGTCGAGTCACCCCAAATCGTGTCGAAACCAATCCTTACTCGAGAGGTGTGAGATGATGCCCCTGTTTGCCATCGCAGAGGAGGTGTGGAAGATTATGTCATGCAGGTCATCGCCTGCCATTTTCAAGGTCCCTTTGTGCCAGGAATTTTCTTTAGTACAATTCAGTAGACGTGACAGCCTCGCAATTCCAGATCATAAAGCATGCGTGTCCATTTGGAGTTGTGTCGTCGTACTAATTTGGTTTGTGTTTCTTTTTATAGAACCCCAAACCAAATTCTTTTTGGTGGGGAGGTGTTACGAACCCGGATCCAGCGTCCGAGCCTGGAGCAGTGACAAACACGCCATCTGTGAGTCAGCTCCCGAAACCCCCGCCAAACGGACGACGACACCTAGTGAGGACAGCGTGTACTGGCCTCGAGGACCAGTTTCCAGTCTGGTTCAGCGCTCAACACCGCCGCTCCTGACCTCTGGTGAGGTGGTGCTCCGACGACAGCGCCATCTATGGACTGGATACGTCAGGTGTTAGTATCTGAGCCTGTGAGTGTGGTGTATTAGTGTCCCAGTTATTGATGACGTGTCTGCTTACAGAACCGACCTGGGACCACTGTGTTGAAGGTGGAGTCAGTCTACCCGAGGCAGCCAGTCTCCATACAGTGAAGTTTGCTGCAGCTGTTGTGACGTCGTCCCCCCGGAAGAACACTGTGGTGTGTTAAGCCTGCCAGTGGAGTGGCAGTGGAAGGATTTACCCGGGACCGACGGTTGGAGACGATAATCCACTGGGGTATTGAGGACGGGAGGGGGATTGGTGATATCACACGAGACTCCTGTCTAGGGCGTACCCCTTTTATCGTTCGTGGAGTGGCCGTACCAGCCTTGGTGGCTCAGTACCTGCCAGCAGACCTGCTGGACGTGTGGTTGACGGCCTCCACGACGGTGCCCCCAGTGGACCTGTGTTGTGGCTGACCTGTGGCCAGGGTAGGCTCGGCGTTCTCAGAGGACACGTCTTGAGGCCACGAAGAAAGCACCGCGGACTCGGCACCTAGCTTCGAGGATCCATAGTCTCCAGCAGAAGACTACAGTGTTGATCCCCTTTGTAAAGTGTTAATACCCCTCCCCCTTGTGTACGTTTTACTTTTATATATTTAAATGGTGATGGTGAACATTATATTATATTAAGTTCTTAACTTTCTTTCCCTACTCCCTTTAAGTTACTTGCGTCACGGATCTCATCCCTTGATAGCCACTACTGGCTTGGGAACGGATACATATATCTTCCTCTAACAACATCAGAGTGAGAACCCCGTTGCGTCCCGAGAGGGCCGTAACACTGCTGTATCGTACGATGGGCAGTCTACCCAAGGCAGCCAAAGTCTCTCCACGTGTTTGCTGCAGAAGTTGTGAACCTGCCAGCTACAGGTTGGATTTGTGGTTGAAGGCCTCCACGACGGTGCACCCAGTGGGACTGTGATTTGGCTGGCCTGTGGCCAGGGTAGATTCGTGTAGAGAATCTAAGGATTCATCGTGAGGCCACGAGAAGAGAACCAGGGCTACTCCTCTTGAGCACCGTGGAACATTCCGCGTCTTCAGAGGAAGACGTTTCTGCACATTGAATATTTATACCCCCCGTGTGACAGTATATATATTTATTTATTGGTGGTGGTAATTATATATTTAAATTAGTGTATCTGTATCCCTTCCCCTTTAATTTACTTGCGTTACGGAACACACCCCTTGAAAGCCACTACTAACTTGGGGCCGGATTCCCAAATTCTAATAGCATCAGAAAAGAACCCGGTTACGCCCCAGTAGGGCCGTAACATATATATATATATATATATATATATATATATATATATATATATATATATATATATATATATATTATTAAATATGACCGAAAAAGTAAGATTAATAATTCTAACACGAATTTTCTCAATCTTTCGTACATTACGCTTCACTGTTGGAGGTAAATCAAAAATCACTTCTCCAAAATTCATTTTTATTTCTAGTCTGACGCGACACGGGCGCGTTTCGTAAAACTTATTACATTTTCAAAGACTTCACAAATACACAACTGATTAGAACTTGCGTTTCCCTGATTTTATATCTACATTTGAGTGAGGTGGGAAGGGTGATGTGGCATTACATTTGAGTGAGGTGGGAAGGGTGATGTGGCATTAACACAAGACAGAACACTAGGGGATATTAATAGGGTATTAAAAGTATCAACACAAGACAGAACAGAAACAATGGGTATTGAATAGAAGTGTTTGTAGAAAGCCTATTGGTCCATATTTCTTGATGCTTCTATATTGGAGCGGAGTCTTGAGGTGGGTAGAATATAGTTGTGCAATAATTGGCTGTTGATTGCTGGTGTTGACTTCTTGATGTGTAGTGCCTCGCAAACGTCAAGCCGCCTGCTATCGCTGTATCTATCGATGATTTCTGTGTTGTTTACTAGGATTTCTCTGGCGATGGTTTGGTTATGGGAAGAGATTATATGTTCCTTAATGGAGCCCTGTTGTTTATGCATCGTTAAACGCCTAGAAAGAGATGTTGTTGTCTTGCCTATATACTGGGTTTTTTGGAGCTTACAGTCCCCAAGTGAGCATTTGAAGGCATAGACGACGTTAGTCTCTTTTAAAGCGTTCTGTTTTGTGTCTGGAGAGTTTCTCATGTCTCATGTCATGTTTCTCATGTTAGTTGTCTTCTTCCTCCGAAGAGACAACTAACACAACACCTATACCCCCTATTAGACTATTTTACAGGAACTTCTTTTCCACAGCTCATAAAACAGAGGAAAGGGTCCTGAAAGATATTGTTAATAGAAACGTTATCCCTACAGACAAAAATCAGAGGATACAACTGACGATTTACTATAAAACCAGAAAAACGGCCAGCCTACTCATGAGAAACTCTCCAGACACAAAACAGAACGCTTTAAAAGAGACTAACGTCGTCTATGCCTTCAAATGCCCACTTGGGGACTGTAAGCTCCAAAAATCCCAGTATATAGGCAAGACAACAACATCTCTTTCTAGGCGTTTAACGATGCATAAACAACAGGGCTCCATTAAGGAACATATAATCTCTTCCCATAACCAAACCATCGCCAGAGAAATCCTAGTAAACAACACAGAAATCATCGATAGATACAGCGATAGCAGGCGGCTTGACGTTTGCGAGGCACTACACATCAAGAAGTCAACACCAGCAATCAACAGCCAATTATTGCACAACTATATTCTACCCACCTCAAGACTCCGCTCCAATATAGAAGCATCAAGAAATATGGACCAATAGGCTTTCTACAAACACTTCTATTCAATACCCATTGTTTCTGTTCTGTCTTGTGTTGATACTTTTAATACCCTATTAATATCCCCTAGTGTTCTGTCTTGTGTTAATGCCACATCACCCTTCCCACCTCACTCAAATGTAATGCCACATCACCCTTCCCACCTCACTCAAATGTAGATATAAAATCAGGGAAACGCAAGTTCTAATCAGTTGTGTATTTGTGAAGTCTTTGAAAATGTAATAAGTTTTACGAAACGCGCCCGTGTCGCGTCAGACTAGAAATAAAAATGAATTTTGGAGAAGTGATTTTTGATTTACCTCCAACAGTGAAGCGTAATGTACGAAAGATTGAGAAAATTCGTGTTAGAATTATTAATCTTACTTTTTCGGTCATATTTAATAATATATGTCTACAGGAAAGACTGCTACCAAAATATACTAATATATATATATATATATATATATATAAAATAGTGGTACCACTAGTGGTACCACTATTCCCTACATGGCTGCAGGGTGATTCCACCTGGGCGTTTGTGACTTGTTACGGACCCAAGTCCAGCGTCGGAGCACGGAGCAGTGATGACAACGCCATCTGTGAGTCCGCTCCCGAAACCCACTCCAAATGGACGACGCCATCTAGTGATGACGAGAGACGCCGGCAATACATGCTGGATTCCCGTCTTAATTGGCTCGTGGAATAGCCGCTGCTGACCTCTGGTGAGGTGGCGCTTAGACAGCAACGCCATCTATGGAGTGAAGAGGTGGACGTTTGTGTCTAAGCCTGTAAGTGAGGTTCCCTAGAGCGTCCCAGTATTAATGACGTATCTGATTGCAGAGTCGACCTGGGACTGCTGTGTTGGACGATGGATCAGTCTACCCAAGGCAGCCAAGGTCTCTTCACCAGTCTGCTTTGAAGAAGCTGTGAGTCACCCACGGACGAACTCTGTTGAGAGTAATAGCCTGCCTGAGGCGTGGCAGTGTCAGGAATCGCCTTATCCGGGGCTGGCTGGGGGAAGAGACCACCCACTGGGGTGCTGTATGAGGAGAGTGACCAGCGAGTCACACGAGGCTCCTGGCTAGGGCACGCAACCCTAAGTATCGGTCGTGGAGTGGCCTACACAGCGGAGCTGACTAGTACCTGCCAGCTACGGGCTGGATTGTGGTTGAAGGCCTCTACGACGAAGCACCCAGTGGGACTGTGATTTGGCTGGCCTGTGGCCAGGGTAGATTCGTCATAGTCATAGTGGATTCATCATGGGCCACGGAAGAAGGAACCAGGGCTACCCAAAGTGAGCATCGTTGAGCATCCAGTGTCTTCAGAGGAAGACGCAACTGTACATAAGTGTAGTAATAATCCCTGCGTGCGACTGTTATTTATTTATATATGGTGGTGGTAAATATATAAGAAAAACTGGAACATTTGTATCCCCCCCCCTTTAATTTAACTTGCATTACGGAACACACCCCTTGAAAGCCTCTACTAACTTGGGGCCGGATTCCCAAACTCTACTACCATCAGAGAAGAACCCAGTTGCGTCCCAGTAGGGCCGTAACATGACTGTTGCCTGGTCTCCCTTTATACGGGGCACCCAACTGTAGCCAAACTTCTCTTGATGATACCATTGACTGCTTCATGTCTGGCAATCTTTCTCTGTGACTTACGAAAGATGAGAACATAGCCGCTGCATTGGTCTGCCCGCGCATAGCAACAGATACACCAGTGTCCGGTGGAGATAAGGGCGGCAAGGCGCAGGGCAACACCAATACTTATGGCCGGATGGTCCAGGCGGGAGCCCAAGGCAGAATTAGAGACAACCAACAGGAAGTCCGTGGCATGGGAAGCTTGCACAGCTAGAAGATGCACTCTATCCTTCCTAGAAGCTGCCTCCCACAATGCTGTGGCAATGTTCTCCACTACTTGGCTATCCCATTTGGGTTGTTTGCAGTCGTTTGGAAAAGTTGCTCGAGGGTGAGAGTTGGCAGGATTGTCCCACTGACCAGCTCCGTCCGCGAATTTGGGATCATGAATCCCAATGGAGTCTTTTAGGTATTCTAGAAGTATTTAATTCAGTAATTCACCTGTAGCACTGGTCGAGAATAAGAATGCCGGCAATACTAACTGTGTCGCCTAACGAATACCTATACCCCCGAGTCTAACCGGGAGCGTTGCTTGGTCCCAATGGTCGTCTTGCAAGGAGAGGTTTGACAATTTCAGTTATTGACCTTTGGAGTGCATATTATTCTATTAATTTTGGGCTGTGAATGGAGGGAGCACACCTTAGGAAATAGGTAAGTTTGGGCAAAACCTTCACCTTGTGAGGAGGGTTAAGGTATCAACACTGTTGCTGGACGGTGGAGTGGCGATTTTCGCGCAATCTATGGACCTGCACTCCAACTGTTTGGTATTAGATGAGATGCAGACAATGCCATCTGTTGGCAGTGGCGTGGCATCAGTGAAAGGCTCCTGTTCCATACCTCAGTTAGGTGGTGAGGTCTATGACGATGACCTCTGGTGGGTGGCATAACGATATCAATGTCATCTAGGTTGTACATGCAATTACAATTTCAGTTCCCTGGTGGAAGGGTGTTATCCTAAGGCCACCCTGTAAACTGGCTGTGTCTCTAATGACGTTTATGTTCACATAGGTGACGTGAGGAATCGATTGCACTGAGGAGGGCAGTTCACCTTGGGCAGTCCAGAACTCCTGACTTGGTCCTGTGAGAGGACAAAGTGGCCACCATCGGTAGTAGCAGTGTGTTAGCTGCTATATTGTCCCATTAAACACAAAACATTTTCTGACGTATTTATTTGGTAGCAGAAAGGTGACACTGTAACCATATAAATTCGTCTTTTATACGTATAGAGTGTGTGTGTGTACTTGCCTAATTGTGCTTAACGGGGATGAGCTCTTGCTCTTAGGGCCTGCCTCTCAACTGTCAATCAACTGTTGTACAGGTTCCTTAGCCTCCTGGGCTCTATCATATCTACAATTGAAACTGTATGGTGCCAGCCTCCACCACATCACTTTTTAATGCATTCCATTTGTCAACTACTCTGACACTAAAAAAGTTCTTTCTAATAATCTCTGTGGCTCATTTTGGTACTCAGTTTCCACCTGTGTCCCCTAATGTGTGTGCACCTTGTGTTAAATAGCGTGTCTTTATCTACCTTATCAATTTCTTTGAAAATCTTGAATGTGGTGATCATGACCCATAACTCTCATGTCTTCCAGAGACATGAGGTTTAATTCCCGTAGACTCATACACACATACACAGATAGAAAGAAGTCTTCTGTGTGTGTGTGTGTGGAAAGTACTGATTGGTATAAGCATTACTATAATGTGTGTGTTTAGTGTGTTTGGGGTGTTTATGTGTGCGATGTGTTTGTGTTTGGAATGTTTTTGTGTGTTTGTGTTGGTGTTTGTTTGTTTGCCATAGTTGTGTTTGGTATGTGTTTGTCTGTGTTTATATGTTTGGTGTGTTTGATATGTTTGTGTGTGTTTGTTTTGAATGTGTGTGTGTGTGTTAGGCATGTGTGTGTTTGGAAAGTACTGATAGGTATAAGCATTAGACTAGTACTATGAGGTAGTGTGTGGAGGTAGGCGCTGGGGGTTGTGAGTAATATAATACTGGTTGGTGGGTTTGTGGTCAACTGGTGACTATGTAGGAGGCTCAGACTCGGTGTTCAACTCACCGCAGGCCGGCCTGGACTTTGTCTCATCTTTGTCTCACTCATGCTCTCTCTATTTCACATTTCTTTCTGCCTCTCTCCTTTGCTCTCTTCCCTCTCTCTCTCTCTCTCTCCCCTCTCCCTCCCCCCCCCCCTCTCTCTCTCCTCTAGTCTCTCGCTCTTTCTCCCCCCTCTCTCCTTTCACCTCCCCTCTCTCTTTGTCCCTCCTCTCTCCCCTCTCTCTCTCTCTCTCTCTCTCTCTCTCTCTCTCCTCCATCTCTCTATCTTTCTAAATGCAATAAAAATAATTATACCTAATAATTTATATAATAAATAATTAGAATTACGTTTTGAAAACCTTTCCTCCTAAACTTCATAGCGTAACATTTAAAACACTTTCTATTAAAACGTTGTAACCTCATGTTTCAATCTCTTCTTTAAAATTCTCAAAACACGTATATTATACATAATTTGTAACGTACCCTAAACAACAAAAGGTCGTTTTAGCACGGTTATAGAAGGCAAAAATTATTAGGTGGGGTTGTCTGGACCAACGTACCCGGGAATTGACTTCTGCCAGTGTGTTAGCTACCCCTGTATGGGATTATTTGACACCCTTGTCAGCGTGTTCCTCTCTCTCCGTACCGATCCTGTGGAGTCCTATACTCAGCCCGTACCGGTCCTGTGGAGTCCTATACTCAGCCCGTACTGATCCTGTGGAGTCCTGTACTCAGCCAATATCGATCCTGTGCAGTCCTATACTCGGCCCGTACCGGTCCTGAGGAGTCCTATACTCAGCCCGTACCGATCCTGTGGAGTCCTATACTCAGCCCGTACCGATCCTGTGAAGTCCTATACTCAGCCCGTACCGATCCTGTGGAGTCCTATACTCAGCCCGTACCGATCCTGTGGAGTCCTATACTCAGCCCGTACCGATCCTGTGGAGTCCTATACTCAGCCCGTACCGATCCTGTGAAGTCCTATACTCAGCCCGTACCGATCCTGTGGAGTCCTATACTCAGCCCGTACCGATCCTATGGAGTCCTATACTCAGCCCGTACCGATCCTGTGGAGTCCTATACTCAGCCCGTACCGATCCTGTGGAGTCCTATACTCAGCCCGTACCGATCCTGTGGAGTCCTATACTCAGCCCGTACCGATCCTGTGGAGTCCTATACTCAGCCCGTACCGATCCTGTGGAGTCCTATACTTAGCCCGTACCGATCCTGTGGAGTCCTATACTCAGCCCGTACCGGTCCTGTGGAGTCCTATACTAGGCCCGTACTGATCCTGTGGAGTCCTGTACTCAGCCAATATCGATCCTGTGCAGTCCTATACTCGGCCCGTACCGGTCCTGAGGAGTCCTATACTCAGCCCGTACCGATCCTGTGGAATCCTATACTCAGTCTGAAACGATCCTGTGGAGTCCTATACTCAGCCCGTACCGATCCTGTGGAGTCCTATACTCAGCCCGTACCGGTCCTGTGGAGTCCTATACTCAGCCCGTACCGATCCTGTGGAGTCCTATACTCAGCCCGTACTGATCCTGTGGAGTCCTGTATTCAGCCCGTCCCGATCCTGTGGAGTCCTATACTCAGCCCGTACCGGTCCTGTGGAGTCCTATACTCAGCCCGTACTGATCCTGTGGAGTCCTGTACTCAGCCCGTACCGATCCTGTAGAGTCCTATACTCAGCCCGTACCGGTCCTGTGGAGTCCTATACTCAGTCCGTACTGGTCCTGTGGAGTCCTATACTCAGCCCGAAACGATCCTGTGGAGTCCTATACTCAGCCCGTACCGATCCTGTGGAGTCTTATACTCAGCCCGTACCGATCTTGTGAAGTCCTATACTCGGCCACTATCGATCCTGTGCAGTGCTATACTCAGCCTGTACCGATCCTATGGACTCCTATACTCAACCCGTACCGATCCTGTGGAGTCCTGTACTCAGCCCGTAACGATCCTGTGGAGTCATGTACTCAGCTCGTACCGATCCGGTGGAATGCTATATTCAACCCGTACCGATCCTATGGACTCCTATACTCAGCTCGTAAAAATCCCGTGGAGTGCTATACTCAGCCCGTAACGATCCTGTGGAGTGCTATATACTCAGCCCGAACCGATCCTGTGGAGTCCTATACTCAGCCCGTACCAATCCTGTGGAGTCCTATACTCAGCCCGTACCGATCCTATGGAGTCCTATACTCAGCCCGTACCGGTCCTGTGGAATCCTATACTCAGCCCGTACTGATCCTGTGGAGTCCTGTACTCAGTCTGTAACGATCCTGTGGAGTCATGTACTCAGCTCGTACCGATCCTGTGGAATGCTATATTCAGCCCGTACCGATCCTATGGACTCCTATACTCAGCCCGTACCGATCCAGTGGAGTCCTATACTCAGCCCGTACCGATCCTGTGGAGTCCTATACTCAGCCCGTACCGATCCTGTGGAGTCCTATACACTGCCCGTACCGATCCTGTGGGGTGCTATACTCAGCCCGTACCGATCCTGTGGAATCCTATACACTACCCGTACCGATCCTGTGCGGTCCTATACTCAGCCCGAACCGATCCTGTGGAGTCCTATACTCAGCCCGTACCGATCCTGTGGAGTCCTTTACTCAGCCCGTAATGATCCTGTGTAGTCCTATACTCATACCAAAAGGATCCTGTGGAGTCCTGTACGCAGCCCGTACCGATACTGTGCAGTCATATAAGGAGACCGTAATGATCCTGTGGAGACCTGTATTCAGCCCGTACTGATCCAGTGGAGTCCAATAATCAGCCCGTAACGATCCTGTGCAGTCCTATATTTATACCGATAGGATCCCGTGGAGTCCTGTACTTAGCCCGTACCGATCCTGTGGAGCCCTATACCCAGCACGTACTAATCTTGTGGAGTCCTATTCTCAGTTCATACCGATCCTGTGGAGTCCTCTACTCAGCCCGTAACAATCCTGTCGAGTTCTATATTCAGCCCGGGGAGCCGGTCGGTCGAGCAGACAGCACGCTGGACTTGTGATCCTGTCGTCCTGGGTTCGATCCCAGGCGCCGGCGAGAAACAATGGGCAGAGTTTATTTCACCCTATGCCCCTGTTACCAAGCAGTAAAATAGGTACCTGGGTGTTAGTCAGCTGTCACGGGCAGCTTCCTGGGGATGGAGGCCTGGTCGAGGACCGGGCCGCGGGGACACTAGAAGCCCCGAAATCATCTCAAGATAACCTCAAGATATATAGCCCGTACCGATCCTGTGGAGGGCTATTCTGAGCACGTACCGATCCTGTGGAGTCCTATACTCAGCCCGTACCGATCCTGTGGAGTCCTATACTCAGCCCGTACCGATCCTGTGGAGTCCTATACTCAGCCCGTACCGATCCTGTGGAGTCCTATACTCAGCCCGTATCGATCCTGTGGAGTCCAATACTCAGCCCGTACCGATCCTGTGGAGTCCTATACTCAGCACGTACTAATCTTGTGGAGTCCTATACTCAGCCCGTACCGATCCTGTGAAGTCCTATTCTCAGCCTTTAGCGATCCTGTGGAGTCCTATATTCAGCCCGTACCGATCCTGTGCAGTCCTGTACTCATCCCGTAACAATCCTATAGAGTCCTATACTCAGCCCGTACAGATCCTGTGGAGTCCTATACTCAACCCGTACCGATCCTGTAGAGCCCTATACTCAGTACCGATCCTGTGGAATTCTGTACTCAGCCCGTACCAATTCAGTGGAGTTCTGTACTCAGCCCGTACCGATCCTGTGGAGTCCTGTACTCAGCCCGTACCGATCCTATATAGTCCTATTTTCAGACCATACCGATCCTGTGGAGTGCTATACTCAGCTCATACCGATCCTGCGGAGTCCTATACTCAGCCTGAATCAATCCTGTGGAGTCCGGTACTCATCCCGTACCGAACCTTTGGAGTCCTATACTAAGCCCGTACCAATCCTGTGGGGTCCTATACCTAGCCCGTACCGATCCTGTGGAGTCCTATACTCAGCCCGTACCGATCCTGCGGAGTCCTATACTCAGCCCGTACTGACCCTGTGCAGTCCTATACTCAGCCCATACCGATCCTGTGGAGTCCTAAATTCATCCCGTACCAATCCTGTGGAGTCCTATACTCTGTATCGATCCCGTGGAGTCCAATACTCAGCCCTTTCCGATCCTGTGGAGTCCTATACTCGGCCTGTATCGATCCTGTGGAGTTCAATACTCAGCCCTTACCGATCCTGTGGAGTCCTATACTCAGCCCGTATCGATCCTGTGGAGTCCTATACTCAGCCGTATCGATTCTGTGGAGTCCTAAGCTCAGCCCTTACCGAACCTGTGGAGTCCTATACACAGCCCGTACCGGTCCTGTGGAGTCCTATACACTGCCCGTACCGATCTTGTGGAGTCTTGTACACTGCACGTAACAATCCTGTGGAGTTCTATGCTCGGCCCATACCGATCCTGTGCAGTGATATACTCACCCCGGAACGATCCTGTGGAGTTCTATACTAAGCCCATACCGATCCAGTGGAGTGATACTCACCCCCGTAACGATCCTGTGGAGTCTTATACTTAGCTCGTACCGATCCTGTGGAGTGCTATATTCAGCCAATACCGATCCTGTGAAGACCTAACTTCAGCTCGTGCCAATCCTGTGGAGTCCTATACTTAGCCCGTACCGATCCTTTGGAGTCCTATACTCAGTCCGAACCGATCCTGTAGAGCCTTATACTCAGCCCGTACTGATCCTGTGGAGTGCTATACTCAGCCCGTACCAATCCTGTTGAGTGCTATACTCACCCTGTAACGATCCTGTGGAGTCCTATACTCAGCCTGTAACGATCCTGTGGAGTCCTATACTCAGACCGTACCGATCCTGTGGGGTCCTATACCTAACCCGTACCGATGCTGTGGAGTCCTATAATCAGCCCGTACCGATCCTGCGGAGTCCTATACTCAGCCCGTACTGATCCTATGCAGTCCTATACTCAGCCCATACCGATCCTGTGGAGTCCTAAATTCATCCCGTACCTATCCTGTGGAGTCCTATACTCTGTATCAATCCCGTGGAGACCAATACTCAGCCCGTACCGATTCTGGGGAGTCCTATATATTCAGCCCATACCGATCCTGTGGAGTCCTATACTCAGCCCGTTACGATCCTGAGAAGTCCTATACTCAGCCCGTACCGATCCTGTGGAGTCCTAAATTCATCCCGTAACGATTCTGTGGAGTCCTATACTCAGCCTGTATCGATCCTGTGGAGTTCAATACTCAGCCCTTATCGATCCTGTGGAGTCCTATACTCAGCCCGTACCGGTCTTGTGGATTCCTGTAATCAGCCAAAAACGATCCTGTGGTGTCTTATACTCAACCTTTACCGATCCTGTGGAGTTCTGTTCTCAGCCCGTACCGATCTTGTGTAGTTTTGTACTCATCCCGTACCAATCCTGTGGAGTCCTGTACACAGCCCGTACCGATCCTATATAGTCCTATTCTCAGACCGTACCGATCCTGTGGAGTCCTACACTCAGCTTGTAACGATCCTGTGGAGTGCTATACTAAGCCTGTACCGAACCTGTGGAGTCCTATACACTGCCCGTACCGATCTTGTGGCGTCTTGTACACTGCGCGTAACAATCCTCTGGAGTTCTATGTTCGGCCCATACCGATCCTGTGGAGTGATATACTCACCCCGTAACAATCCTGTGGAGTTCTATACTAAGCCCATACCGATCCAATGGAGTGATAATCACCTCCGTAACGATCTTGTGGAGTCCAATAGTCAGCTCGTACCGATCCTGTGGAGTGCTATATTCAGCCCATACCGATCCTGTGAAGACCTAACTTCAGCTCGTACCGATCCTGTGGAGTCCTATACTCAGCCCGTACCGATCCTGTGGAGTCCTTTACTCAGCCCGTACCGATCCTGTGGAGTCCTATACACTGCCCGTACCGATCCTGTGGAGTCCAATACTCAGCCTGTACCAATCCTTTGGAGTCTTATACCCAGCCCGTACCGATCCTGTGGAGTCCTATACTCAGCCCGTACCGATCCTGTGGAGTCCTATGCTCAGCTCATACCGCTCCTGTGGAGTCCGAAATTCAGCCTGTACCGATCCTGTGGAGTCATATACTCAGCCCGTACTGATCCTATGGATTCATATTCTCAGCCCGTTCCGATCCTGAGAAGTCCTATACTCAGCCAGTACCGATCCTGTGGAGTCCTTTATATTCAGCCCGTACCGATCCTGTGGAGTCCTAAATTCATCCCGTACCGATCCTGTGGAGTCCTATACTCAGCCTGTATCGATCCTGTGGAGTTCAATACTCAGCCCTTACCGACCCTGTGGAGTGCTATACTCAGCCCGTACCGATCCTGTGGAGTCCTATATTCAGCCCTTACCGATCCTGTGGAGTCCTAAATTTAGCCCGTACCGATCCTTTGGGTTCCTGTAATCGGCCCAAAACGATCCTGTGGTGTTCTATACTCATCCTGTACTGATCCTGTGGAGTTCTGTTCTCAGCCCGTACCGATCCTGTGTAGTTCTGTACTCAGCCCGTACCGATCGTATATAGTCCTATTCTCAGACCGTAACGATCCTGTGGAGTGCTATACATATACTTAGCCTGTACCGATCCTGTGGAGTGCTATACTAAGCCTGTTCCGAACCTGTGGAGTCCTATACATTGCCCGTACCGATCCTGTGGAGTCCTATACTCAGCCCGTACCGATCTTGTGGCGTCTTGTACACTGCGCGTAACAATCCTGTGGAGTTCTATGCTCGGCCCATACCGATCCTGTGGAGTCCTATACTCAGCCCGTTACGATCCTGAGAAGTCCTATACTCAGCCCGTACCGATCCTGTGGAGTCCTAAATTCATCCCGTAACGATTCTGTGGAGTCCTATACTCAGCCTGTATCGATCCTGTGGAGTTCAATACTCAGCCCTTATCGATCCTGTGGAGTCCTATACTCAGCCCGTACCGGTCTTGTGGATTCCTGTAATCAGCCAAAAACGATCCTGTGGTGTCTTATACTCAACCTTTACCGATCCTGTGGAGTTCTGTTCTCAGCCCGTACCGATCCTGTGTAGTTTTGTACTCATCCCGTACCAATCCTGTGGAGTCCTGTACACAGCCCGTACCGATCCTATATAGTCCTATTCTCAGACCGTACCGATCCTGTGGAGTCCTACACTCAGCTTGTAACGATCCAGTGGAGTGCTATACTTAGCCTGTACCGATCCTGTGGAGTGCTATACTAAGCCTGTACCGAACCTGTGGAGTCCTATACACTGCCCGTACCGATCTTGTGGCGTCTTGTACACTGCGCGTAACAATCCTCTGGAGTTCTATGTTCGGCCCATACCGATCCTGTGGAGTGATATACTCACCCCGTAACAATCCTGTGGAGTTCTATACTAAGCCCATACCGATCCAATGGAGTGATAATCACCTCCGTAACGATCTTGTGGAGTCCAATAGTCAGCTCGTACCGATCCTGTGGAGTGCTATATTCAGCCCATACCGATCCTGTGAAGACCTAACTTCAGCTCGTACCGATCCTGTGGAGTCCTATACTCAGCCCGTACCGATCCTGTGGAGTCCTATACTCAGCCCGTACCGATCCTGTGGAGTCCTATACACTGCCCGTACCGATCCTGTGGAGTCCAATACTCAGCCTGTACCAATCCTTTGGAGTCCTATACCCAGCCCGTACCGATCCTGTGGAGTCCTATACTCAGCCCGTACCGATCCTGTGGAGTCCTATACACTGCCCGTTCCGATCCTGTGGAGTCCAATACTCAGCCTGTACCAATCCTTTGGAGTCTTATACCCAGCCCGTACCGATCCTGTGGAGTCCTATACTTAGCCTGTATCAATCCTGTGGAGTCCTGTACTCATCCCGTACTGAACCTGTGGTGTCCTATACTCAGCCCGTACCGATCCTGTGTAGTCCTATACTAAGCCCGTACCGATCCTGTGGAGTGCTGTACTCGGCCCTTTCCGATCCTGTGGAGCTCTACACTCAGCCCGTAACGATCCTGTGGAGTCCAATACTCAGCCCGTATCGATCCTGTGGAGTCCAATACTCAGCCTGTACCGATCCTTTGGAGTCTTATACCCAGCCCGTACCGATCCTGTGGAGTCCAATACTCAGCCCGTATCGATCCTGTAGAGTCCAATACTCAGCCCGTACCGATCCTGTGGAGTCCAATACTCAGCCCGTATCGATCCTGTGGAGTCCAATACTCAGCCCGTACAGATCCTGTGGAGTCCAATACTCAGCCCTTACCGATCCTGTGGCGTGCTATACTCAGCCCGTACCGATCCTGTGGAGTCCTATACATTGCCCGTACCGATCATGTGGAGTCCTATACTCAGCCCGTACCGATCTGTGGAGTCCTATACTCAGCCCGTATCGATCCTGTGGAGTCCTATACTCAGCCCGTATCGATCTTGTGGAGTCCTATACTCAGCCTGTATCAATCCTGTGGAGTCCTATACTCAGCCTGTACCGATCCTGTGGAGTCCTATGCTCAGCTCATACCGCTCCTGTGGAGTCCGAAATTCAGCCTGTACCGATCCTGTGGAGTCACATACTCAGCCCGTACTGATCCTATGGATTCATATTCTCAGCCCGTTCCGATCCTGAGAAGTCCTATACTCAGCCAGTACCGATCCTGTGGAGTCCTTTATATTCAGCCCGTACCGATCCTGTGGAGTCCTAAATTCATCCCGTACCGATCCTGTGGAGTCCTATACTCAGCCTGTATCGATCCTGTGGAGTTCAATACTCAGCCCTTACCGACCCTGTGGAGTGCTATACTCAGCCCGTACCGATCCTGTGGAGTCCTATATTCAGCCCTTACCGATCCTGTGGAGTCCTAAATTCAGCCCGTACCGATCCTTTGGGTTCCTGTAATCGGCCCAAAACGATCCTGTGGTGTTCTATACTCATCCTGTACTGATCCTGTGGAGTTCTGTTCTCAGCCCGTACCGATCCTGTGTAGTTCTGTACTCAGCCCGTACCTATCGTATATAGTCCTATTCTCAGACCGTAACGATCCTGTGGAGTGCTATACATATACTTAGCCTGTACCGATCCTGTGGAGTGCTATACTAAGCCTGTTCCGAACCTGTGGAGTCCTATACATTGCCCGTACCGATCCTGTGGAGTCCTATACTCAGCCCGTACCGATCTTGTGGCGTCTTGTACACTGCGCGTAACAATCCTGTGGAGTTCTATGCTCGGCCCATACCGATCCTGTGGAGTGATATACTCATCCCGTTACGATCCTATGGAGTACTATACTAACCCCATACCGATCCAGTGGAGTGATACTCACCCCCGTAACGATCCTGTGGAGTCTTATACTTAGTCTGTACCGATCCTGTGGAGTCCAATAGTCAGCTCGTACCGATCCTGTGGAGTGCTATATTCAGCCCATACCGATCCTGTGAAGACCTAACTTCAGCTCGTGCCGATCCTGTGGAGTCCTATACTCAGCCCGTACCGATCCGATATATATTTTCTTTTAATTACAGTCATCATTGCATCACCAATATTACCTCAACAACAGCATCAATCCATCATATCTTCACATTCGAATACAACTACAAGTTCTTCACCTGAGATAATAATAATCTCCCCACCTCCACCACCACCATCATTGCCACCAATATTATTACCCCTGAAGATAATAGATGACGAACTGAACAAAGTAACGGAAGCCCCATTGGGTCGAGTTAACAATGAAGAAATGGCAGCAGCTCCTACTACACCTTCCTCTTCTGATCATGGGATGATATTATCATCTCCACTACCACAAGAGCCTCATCTTCGACCATCATCACCGTCGCCTCCTCGTACGTCGTCGTAGTGTTATCACCTAAGATAATAATTAGACAACTGAACAATTCAGGGGACACACCATCTCGTACTGATTTGGAGTCCGACGAAAATAACAACAATATCGACGCAGACACTGACAACCAACCTCCCCATCACTTGCATGTCAAAAAAGTAAAATAAATAAGTAGTAGACTGAACGAGAGCGAGAAGAGTAACGCTTTTTAAAATGTTGTCACAGTCTTCATCAGTTGTTACACCCATAAGTTTATACGATGCAGTTAATGTCATAATCCCTAAAGCAGACAGAGAATCGTAGAAGGGAATCCGTACCATCAGTGGAATAGTTATCGAAAATGATCACCAGAGAAATTTATATCGTGTGGCCACCAAATTTGGAACCATCAATCAGTATCTTTCTAGTACTGACTTCGATAAATTTGTAGACAGAATTATACCAAATCAAATTAATAAGAGCCAAACAGTAGGTCTTCGAGAAGTCGTTCGAAGACAGTCTGATTATTTTCTCAGTGATAATCGCTATAGGAAGATTCTAGTGTGTCATTGTAAACTCTTGCAGTGTATGAATCACATATGTATTTGCCAGAGATACGGTCAAAGGTGTACCCCCAAATGCCGACATAATGTACAAATCCGTAAAAATTGTTGATAATAATAAAAATAATAATAATAATCAAATACTTATACATTTCAATATCCTTTATCATACCATGTTTGGATAAGTGCGAAAAATCATTTAAACTACAACTGCAGTTACGACATGTTACATAAACAATAATATGGACAATAATAACATAAACAATAATATACCAAATCCCATTAATAGTTTTTTTATCTTTTGTGTCTCACATTCTATATAATTGATTCTATAAAATACATTCAAAATTAATTACAAAAAATAAATTTGGGGCTTTTATTTCACTAAAAAATAAGTTTTCTAAGTAAAAACCAAAAGTAAATACTTTGTTTTTTAGGTGACAAACTTTTTATTTAGAACAAATTATTTAATTTATTATATAAAATATCTTTACAAAAATAAATTTGGGCATATCATAATTTCCCCAAAAATAATTTTTGGGTTTTATTACCCCACAAATAATATAATTTGCGAGTTAAAGACCTCCAGTATAGACAACGAGTAATGTTATGTAAAAAATATATACAAAATTGTAATTAAAATAAGAAATATTACATAAATTCTTAAAACATACACAACACATATAAAATTTGTTTCATAAAACTAATCAACGGGAAATAAATTTATATTATATATACCGGGAGAAACCTTCCATAATTTTATCTTTGCAATAATATTTCAAAATAATATATAAAAATCATGAAAATAAGGTACTCCTAAACAATAATATCTCCTTATTGTATAAAATTGTGTTAATAAATTGTAATAAAAGTCAATAAAAAGTGGCAGTAAAGGTTTTTTCTAGTTTTATCATGTCTTTTAGATATATAAAATATTATAAATCTAAAGAAAATTCTTACAAAAAAGTTACTTTTCTAAAATGTCATTATTTTTTGGTTTGTTTGACTGTCAAACTCGGTATTAAATTCAGTGTTCTTGGTACAAAAATCTGTGTTCTCGGTGCTAATTTTTGTGCTCTCGGCACTAAATTCTGTGACACAATTAAATAGATACATTTAAATAGTTATTTTTTCCTTGGGAATCCCCCCTTCCCCGCTCAGCTCGTTGATGCCGTGAGGGGAGCTTAGTGGGCGGCTGCCGGAGTGTGATGCTCCTTGGGACAGTCTTCTGTCCTTTTCTAGCCTTGTGCTTCAGCTGCAGTCTTCTCCAATTGTGCTGAGCACCTTTTCCTTTTCCTTCCGTTTCGTTTTTCTCCCCCTCTTCTCCTATCTGCTTGCCGTTTCCTGCCGACCTTTTGCTTGTTTTGGTTATTCCTTTGGACTTCTATTTTGACGCCCGGGTGCTTGAGGAGGCATACTCTTGCACCCGTAGAACTGTAGTACCCAACGTCGAGAGCGAGGGGAACCTTTTATTGTTAATCCCCCTTTCGTCACTGAACCCGATCTCGACGGATTGTCGGTTCTTAAGGTGGCGTTTGTGGGGCGTATACTCACGACGCACCCCTAGGAGGCCCCGGCTAGATCGGCGATAGCTTCTTGTTGAGTGTCCTGCCACTAATTGTGGCTCCATGGTGGGTGTGGGAAAATCAACATTCGTGAATGAATATTGATTTTTCGTAGCGATGATATCTACTGTTTCTGCTGTTTCTCCTTTACCTTCTCAGGCTCGTGGGGTGGGCGACCAAGCCCGCGAGTCGGTCCGTGTTGGAAGACCGGGCTCTGTAGCCTCCGCTGCATTGGGGCCCGACCATGCTCCTACCTTTGGCCTCTCTGACTCCTCCCCCTCGGCTCTCCTCCCTCCTCTGTGGTTGTGTCGAGCCCCAAGCCCCCAGTGGTGACTACCTCGTCCCCTGACGCGGCTCCATCTCTAGTTGTAACTACTGCGCCTTTTAACCCCTCTCTCTCTGGGGGTTCTCAACGCCGTCCTCGTCACGGCTGCCCTCGCTCGCTTCCTTCCTGATCTGATACCTATCAAGCTTTGTTTGGTCCCGCTTCGTGGGCCAAATATTTTGATCTCCTCCCTCTTGATTCTGCGCCTCTTGACGATTTCTCCCTCCATCGACATCTTGTTGATTCCGTGGATGCCTCCATTACTTTCAACCCCACTCGTCTCGGTACACGTGTCGTTGCTGAGGTGCGCTCCCCTCTTTCTACTTCCTCTCTTCCTGCTGCTGTCCTTGACTGCTCCTCTCCGTTGCCTCCTCCTCTTCCTTCGGACCCCGCCCGCCCCCCTCTGGTCTGTTCTCCCGCTTCCTTCCCTCCGTCTTTGCTCAGTTTACCCATGCCCCCTAACCCTGACTTTGCTGACCCTGATCCCAACCCTGATATTCTTTAACGTGCTATATTGCTCTTTCGCCTTTGTTTCTCCCTTGTTCTCTGTTGTTGTCCTTTCTCTTCTCGTTGTTGTCTATTCTTCAATGTAACGTTCGAAGTTATTACGCCAATTTTCTCGAACTCCAACTTCTGATTTCGCGGTTTTCGCCCCTTTGTGTCTGTCTCCAGGAGCCGTTGCTTGGTGCTCGTCCTGGTCGTTTTCGTGGCTATTCCTCTCTCCCCCCCCCAGCTATTGCTGGGGCTTCAAATTCTTCTGCTCTCTTGATTCGCACTGATGTTCCCTTTGTCCCCTTACTTTTTCCTTTGCCTCTCCATTGTTCTGCTGCTCGTATCTTTGTGGGGAAATGGTACACAGTTTGTTCCATTTATCTCCCCCCGAGTGTCCCGCTTTCTCTTCCTGATCTGAAACACCTCCTGGACTCCTTGCCGGAGCCTGTGCTCCCGCTAGGTGATTTCAATTGTCGTCATTCTCTTTGGGGTGATGTTCTGACGAATACCCGAGGTCTCCTCGAGACACAAAAGAAGGTCACCACCAAAGACACCTTACAAGCAGAACTTATTGCGGAAGGAGGAAAGAATCGAGGCAACTACAGAAGCACCATACTGTCTACCGAGCTCAAAGCAGCAGCTGAGAGCCTTCGTGAGAACAAGGAGATAGTTGTCAGGAGAGGAGACAAGTCGCCAATATACGTCATTCTTAAAAAAGACGAATATCTGGCGAAAATGAACCGCATTCTCTCTGACCAAACAAAATTCCAAAGGGTAACGAAGGACACTAGAGCCGAATTGAAAGCAAAGGTCAACAAATTGATCGAAACTGTGAACGCCAAGAAATCCGGACTCCACCTGCCAAAGATTATTGGGGAATATAAACCTGGATATGCATATGGAAATGTCAAGACACATAAGCCTGGAAACCCACTTTGGCCAATCATCAGCCAGATACCCACACCCACGTACAGACTGGCGAAGTGACTCAACGGCTTGCTGATTCCTTATGTCCCTTGCACCTTCAGCCTGAAGTCTCCAAAGGAATTTGTTGACTTACTGCGGGAACACAGGCCACAGGGATAAAAGCCTCGTTGGACGTAGAATCACTGTTTACCAACGTACCTGTGGATGAAACAATCGGGATGATAGCGGACAGAGTGTATCGTGATCCGGCCTGTATTCCTCTTGACATACCAGAAAACATTCTAAGGAAACTACTCCAAGCTTGTACTAAAGAGGCACTCTTCTTGAGCCCGGATGGGCACATGTATAAGCAAGTAGATGGGGTCGCCATGGGTTCTCCCCTAGGTGTCCTGTTTGCGAACTTCTACATGAGTACCATCGAGCAAAAGGTCCTAGTCGACATGAACTTGAAACCGGCCATATACTGCAGGTATGTTGACGACATTTTTACACAGGCACCTGATGTCAGACATCTGCAAGAGCTGAAGGAGGCATTTGAGCAGAGTTCTGTGTTGCGTTTCACTTACGAGAGGGAGAAGGATGGGAAGCTGCCCTTTCTAGATGTAACAGTCATGGAAAGGAGCGGAGGTTTCCACACTGCAGTCTACACTAAGGAAACGAGCATAGGAATGTGCCTAAATGCCAACAGCGACTGCCCAGACAGGTACAAGAGAAGTGTCGTTAACGCTTATGTCGACCGTGCTCTCAGCCACAGCTCAGGATGGAAGCAAGTCGATGAAGAACTCTGTAGGGTAAGGCAGGTCCTAGTCAACAACGGCTTCTCCAATGGTTTCGTTGAAGACATCATAAGAAGGGAGGTGAAACGCCGTGCAACCTCTGAAGAGACAACTAACACAACACCTATACCCCCTATTAGACTATTTTACAGGAACTTCTTTTCCACAGCTCATAAAACGGAGGAAAGGGTCCTGAAAGATATTGTTAATAGAAACGTTATCCCTACAGACAAAAATCAGAAGATACAACTGATTATTTACTATAAAACCAAAAAAAACGGCCAACCTACTCATGAGAAACTCTCCAGACACAAAGCAGAACGCTTTAAAAGAGACCAACGTCGTCAATGCCTTCAAATGCCCGCTTGGGGACTGTAAGCCTCAAAGAACTCAGTATATAGGCAAGACAACAACATCTCTTTCCAGGCGATTAACGATACATAAGCAACAGGGCTCCATTAAGGAACATATAATCTCTTCCCACAACCAGACCATCACCAGAGAAATCTTAGCAAACAACATAGAAATCATCGATAGATACAGTGATAGCAGGCGGCTTGACATCTGCGAGGCACTACACATCAAGAAGTCAACACCAGTAATCAACAGCCAATTAATGCACAACTATATTCTACCCACTTTAAGACTCCGCTCCAATATAGAAGCATCAAGAAATATGGTCCAATAAGCCTTTTTGCAGTTACTTCCATTCTTATCTTCAATTTACCCAATTAATACCCATTGTTTCGTGTTCTGTCCTGTGTTGAAAGTTTTGTTCACCTCATCCAAAACTGTTGTAACATATCACCTCACCCAAAATGCGGGTATAAAATAAAATGAAAGCTGTTTAAATCATAGCATAAGTAAGAACTCTGTTTAGTGTTTGCAGGTTATAGTTGTGTGTGTAAACTAAAAATCTTTGAAAATGTAATAAGTTATTACAAAACGCGTTCAAGTGTCGTGTCAGGCTAGAAATAAAAATGAATTTTGGAGAATTGATTTTTCAATTACCATCAACAGTGAAAAGAAACATAAGAAATATTGAGAAAATTCGTGTTAGAATTATTAATCTTACTTTTTCGGTCATATTTAATAATAAAAGATCTTTACATGTATGTTTTTTCAAGTACGTTTTCAAGGCACGTTATGTTCAAACTTTTTCATGCATCCAGAACATTGATAGGGCTTTTCATGAATTTTTAAGAGTAATTAAAAAAATAAAAGAATATAGCTTTTTAAAACGATGACACATACTCTACTTTCGTTAATAACAACCACATCAACAAAAACAACTGTAAATCCTCAACAACTGCCTCAGTTATTACCCCAGCCGCATGTTGCAGAGTTGAGAACAGCTAACAGAATACATGAAGATTCTTACTGGATTCCAATAACAACTACTCATGGGCAAAATAATAATAAGAATACAGAAATAGCACCAGAAAAAGTAAATGTCGGTAAGAAAATTAAAAATTGGGCTATTTCTTTTATGTATCTGTCTTTTTTAATTGGTTTAATAGTCACGTTTTATCTACTAGGAACAAATATTTATAAATCATTAGTGTCATTATTAATTTGTATTATTGCTCTTTTATTAATTACATTTATATTAACCTATCATCAATATCAATACAAATCAATTGTTTCTTATGCCCAGAAAATAGCCCCTCCAGCTAAACACTTGGGGACTGTAAATTGTTAATTGTATCTTCTGATTTGAGTCTGTGGGGATAACGTTCCTATTAATAATAATTTTCAGTACACGTTCCTCCATTTTATGAGCCGTCGAAAAGAAGTTCTGTAAAACAGTCTAATGGGGGGTTCAAGTGTTGTGTTAGTTCACTCTTCAGAGATTGCATGGCTTTTCACCTTTCTTTTAATGATGCCTTCAACATAACCGTTAGAGAAGCCATTGTTGATTAAGACCTGTTTTACTCTACAGAGTTCTTCATTTACCTGCTTCCAACCAGTGATATGAGTGAAAGCCCGGTCGATGTAAGGGTTGATAACATTCCTTTTGTACCTGTCTGGGCAGTCACTGTTGGCATTAAGGCACATTCCTATGTTTTTTTCCTTAGTGTAGACTGCAATGTGGAAGCCACCATTTCTTTCCACGACTGTTACTTCTAGAAAGGGCAGCTTCCCATCCTTCTCCATCTCGTATCTGAAATTTTGCCCGAATGCCTTCTTCAACTGCTGCAAACGTCTGACATCAGGTACCTGCATAAATATGTCGTCAACGTACCTGTAGTATATGGCGGGTTTCAAGTCCGTGTCAACTAAGACCATCTGCTTTATGGTACCCATGTTTAAGTTTGCAAACAGGACACCTAGGGGAGAACCCATGGCGACCCCCATCTACTTGCTTATACATGTGCCCATCCGGGCTCAAGAAGGGTGCCTCTTTAGTACAAGCTTGGAGTAACTTCCTTAGTATGCTCTCTAGTATGTCATGGGGAGTACAAGCCGGATCACGATAAACTATGTCCATCATCATCTTAATTGTTTTGTCCACAGGTACGTTGGTAGACAGCGACTCCACATCCAGAGAGGCTCTTATCCCTATGGCCCGTGCTCCCCGCAGAAGGTCAACGAATTCCTTTGGAGACTTCTGGCTAAAAACACATGACTTAAGCACGTAGTTAAGTATCTTAGCCAGTCTGTATGTGGGTGTTGGTATCTGGCTGATGATTGGCCGAAGAGTGTTTCCAGGCTTGTGGGTCTTGACATTACCATATGCGTATGGGAATTGAAAACGATGGTAAACAGATTGATTCAAACTGTGAACGCCAAGAAATATGCACTCCACCTGCCAAAGGTTATCGGGAAATACAAACCTGGTTACGCATATGGGAATACCTGGTTACGCATATGGGAATAATAAAAATAATATCGAGACCCACAAGTGGACCACATTCACTACATATAACCACCTTCCCTACTATTCACCCCTTCTCTAACATTCCCCACCGTCCCTAATATTCACAACTTTCCCTATCATTCACCACCTCCCTTACCATTCACATTCTTTCCTACCATTCACCACCTCCCTTATCATTCACTACCTTTCCTAACATTCACCAAATTCCCCGTCCTTCACAACATTTCCTACAATTCATTATCTTCCCTGCCAATCATCACATTCACTATCTTTCTCCACCTTTCCTATTATTCACAAGCTTCCCTACAATTCCCCACCTTCTCGACTATTCCTCACCTTCCCTACAATTCACCATCTTCCCTACAATTCACCACGTTCCCTACAATTCCCGACCTTCCCTACAATTCACCATCTTCCCTACAATTCACCACCTTCCCTACAATTCACCACCTTCCCTACCATTCACCACCTTCCCTACCATTCACCACCTTCCCTACAATTCACCACCTTCCCTACCATTCACCACCTTCCCTACCATTCACCACCTTCCCTACCATTCATCACCTTCCCTACAATTCACCACGTTCCCTACAATTCCCGACCTTCCCTACAATTCACCATCTTCCCTACAATTCACCACCTTCCCTACCATTCACCACCTTCCCTACCATTCACCACCTTCCCTACCATTCACCACCTTCCCTACAATTCACCACCTTCCCTACAATTCACCACCTTCCCTACCATTCACCACCTTCCCTACCATTCACCACCTTCCCTACCATTCACCACCTTCCCTACCATTCACCACCTCCCCTACCATTCACCACCTTCCTGACCATTCCCTTCCCTTCCCTACCATTCACCACCTTCCCTACCATTCACCATCTTCCTGACCATTCCCTTCCCTTCCCTCCCTACTCTTCCCTTCCCTCCCTACTCTTCCCTTCTCTATTATGACCCCTTCCAAATGCAGTATAGGCATAATTGCCTGGCGCTTTCTCCTGATAATTCCCTCCTTCACTCCCTACCCTTCACCACCTTCCCTCACACAACCTCGCCATATTTCACACCGTCCCGCCTCGTCTGTTATAGTTAGAGATATATGTTGACATGTTTTGAGCTCAGAACATGTTGTTTTAGATTCAGCTATTCAGAACTAAATATTCATGTAGCCACGGGCTATAGTGACCCCGTAATATCCATGTAGCCACGGGCTATAGTGAGCCCGTAATATCCATGTAGCACAAACTATAGTGAGCCAGTAATATCCATGTAGCCACGGGCTATAGTGAGCCCGTAATATCCATGTAGCACAAACTATAGTGAGCCCGTAATATCCATGTAGCCACGGGATATAGTGAGCCCATAATATCCATGTAGCCACGGGCTATAGTGAGCCCGTAATATCCATGTAGCACGGGCTATAGTGACCCCGTAATATCCATGTAGCCACGGGCTATAGTGAGCCCGTAATATCCATGTAGCCACTGGCTATAGTGAGCCCGTAATATCCATGTAGCCACGGGCAAAAGTGAGCCCGTAATATCCATGTAGCACGGGCTATAGTGAGCCCGTAATATCCATGTAGCACAAACTATAGTGAGCCAGTAATATCCATGTAGCCACGGGCTATAGTGAGCCCGTAATATCCATGTAGCACGGGCTATAGTGACCCCGTAATATCCATGTAGCACGGGCTATAGTGAGCCCGTAATATCCATGTAGCCACGGGCTATAGTGAGCCCGTAATATCCATGTAGCACGGGCTATAGTGACCCCGTAATATCCATGTAGCACGGGCTATAGTGAGCCCGTAATATCCATGTAGCACAAACTATAGTGAGCCCGTAATATCCATGTAGCCACGGGCTATAGTGAGCCCGTAATATCCATGTAGCCACTGGCTATAGTGAGCCCGTAATATCCATGTAGCCACGGGCAAAAGTGAGCCCGTAATATCCATGTAGCACGGGCTATAGTGAGCCCGTAATATCCATGTAGCACAAACTATAGTGAGCCAGTAATATCCATGTAGCCACGGGCTATAGTGAGCCCGTAATATCCATGTAGCACAAACTATAGTGAGCCCGTAATATCCATGTAGCCACGGGATATAGTGAGCCCGTAATATCCATGTAGCCACGGGCTATAGTGAGCCCGTAATATCCATGTAGCACGGGCTATAGTGACCCCGTAATATCCATGTAGCACGGGCTATAGTGAGCCCGTAATATCCATGTAGCCACGGGCTATAGTGAGCCCGTAATATCCATGTAGCACGGGCTATAGTGACCCCGTAATATCCATGTAGCACGGGCTATAGTGAGCCCGTAATATCCATGTAGCACAAACTATAGTGAGCCCGTAATATCCATGTAGCCACGGGCTATAGTGAGCCCGTAATATCCATGTAGCCACTGGCTATAGTGAGCCCATAATATCCATGTAGCCACGGGCAAAAGTGAGCCCGTAATATCCATGTAGCACGGGCTATAGTGAGCCCGTAATATCCATGTAGCACAAACTATAGTGAGCCCGTAATATCCATGTAGCCACGGGCTATAGTGAGCCCGTAATATCCATGTAGCCAGGGGCTATAGTGAGCCCATAATATCCATGTAGCCACGGGCTATAGTGAGCTCGTAATATCCATGTAGCCACGGGCTATAGTGAGCCCGTAATATCCATGTAGCCACTGGCTATAGTGAGCCCGTAATATCCATGTTGCACAAACTATAGTGAGCCCGTAATATCCATGTAGCATGGGTTTTACTGAGCCCGTAATATCCATGTAGCCACGGGCTATAGTGAGCCCGTAATATCCATGTAGCCACGGGCTATAGTGAGCCCGTAATATCCATGTAGCCACGGGCTATAGTGAGCCCGTAATATCCATGTAGCCACAAACTATAGTGAGCCCGAAATATCCATGTAGGACAAACTATAGTGAGCCCGTAATATCCATGTAGCACGGGCTATAGTGAGCCCGTAATATCCATGTAGCCACGGGCTATAGTGAGCCCGTAATATCCATGTAGCCAGGGGCTATAGTGAGCCCATAATATCCATGTAGCCACGGGCTATAGTGAGCATGTAATATCCATGTAGCCACGGGCTATAGTGAGCCCGTAATATCCATGTAGCCACGGGCTATAGTGAGCCCGTAATATCCATGTAGCCACAACTATATGTGAGCCCGTAATATCCATGTAGCCACGGCTATAGTGAGCCCGTAATATCCATGTAGCCACTGGCTATAGTGAGCCCGTAATATCCATGTAGCCACGGGCTATAGTGAGCCCGTAATATCCATGTAGCACGGGCTATAGTGAGCCCGTAATATCCATGTAGCCGCACAAACTATAGTGAGCCGTAATATCCATGTAGCACGGGCTATAGTGAGCCCGTAATATCCATGTAGCCACGGGCTATAGTGAGCCCGTAATATCCATGTAGCCAGGGGCTATAGTGAGCCCAGTAATATCCATGTAGCCACAGGCTATAGTGAGCTCGTAATATCCATGTAGCCACGGGCTATAGTGAGCCCGTAATATCCATGTAGCCACGGGCTATAGTGAGCCCGTAATATCCATGTAGCACGGGCTATAGTGACCCCGTAATATCCATGTAGCACGGGCTAATATCCATGTAGCCACGGGCTATAGTGAGCCCGTAATATCCATGTAGCACGGGCTATAGTGAGCCCGTAATATCCATGTAGCACGGGCTATAGTGAGCCCGTAATATCCATGTAGCACAAACTATAGTGAGCCCGTAATATCCATGTAGCCACGGGCTATAGTGAGCCCGTAATATCCATGTAGCCACTGGCTATAGTGAGCCCGTAATATCCATGTAGCCACGGGCAATAGTGAGCCCGTAATATCCATGTAGCACGGGCTATAGTGAGCCCGTAATATCCATGTAGCACAAACTATAGTGAGCCCGTAATATCCATGTAGCCACGGGCTATAGTGAGCCCGTAATATCCATGTAGCCAGGGCTATAGTGAGCCCAGTAATATCCATGTAGCCACGGGCTATAGTGAGCTCGTAATATCCATGTAGCCACGGGCTATAGTGAGCCCGTAATATCCATGTAGCCACGGGCTATAGTGAGCCCGTAATATCCATGTAGCACAAACTATAGTGAGCCCGTAATATCCATGTAGCACGGGTTTTACTGAGCCCGTAATATCCATGTAGCCACGGGCTATAGTGAGCCCGTAATATCCATGTAGCCACGGGCTATAGTGAGCCCGTAATATCCATGTAGCCACGGGCTATAGTGAGCCCGTAATATCCATGTAGCCACAAACTATAGTGAGCCCGTAATATCCATGTAGCACAAACTATAGTGAGCCCGTAATATCCATGTAGCACGGGCTATAGTGAGCCCGTAATATCCATGTAGCCACGGGCTATAGTGAGCCCGTAATATCCATGTAGCCAGGGGCTATAGTGAGCCCATAATATCCATGTAGCCACGGGCTATAGTGAGCTCGTAATATCCATGTAGCCACGGGCTATAGTGAGCCCGTAATATCCATGTAGCCACGGGCTATAGTGAGCCCGTAATATCCATGTAGCCACAAACTATTGTGAGCCCGTAATATCCATGTAGCCACGGGCTATAGTGAGCCCGTAATATCCATGTAGCCACTGGCTATAGTGAGCCCGTAATATCCATGTAGCCACGGGCTATAGTGAGCCCGTAATATCCATGTAGCCACGGGCTATAGTGAGCCCGTAATATCCATGTAGCCACAAACTATAGTGAGCCCGTAATATCCATGTAGCACAAACTATAGTGAGCCCGTAATATCCATGTAGCACGGGCTATAGTGAGCCCGTAATATCCATGTAGCCACGGGCTATAGTGAGCCCGTAATATCCATGTAGCCAGGGGCTATAGTGAGCCCATAATATCCATGTAGCCACAGGCTATAGTGAGCTCGTAATATCCATGTAGCCACGGGCTATAGTGAGCCCGTAATATCCATGTAGCCACGGGCTATAGTGAGCCCGTAATATCCATATAGCACGGGCTATAGTGACCCCGTAATATCCATGTAGCACGGGCTATAGTGAGCCCGTAATATCCATGTAGCCACGGGCTATAGTGAGCCCGTAATATCCATGTAGCACGGGCTATAGTGACCCCGTAATATCCATGTAGCACGGGCTATAGTGAGCCCGTAATATCCATGTAGCACAAACTATAGTGAGCCCGTAATATCCATGTAGCCACGGGCTATAGTGAGCCCGTAATATCCATGTAGCCACTGGCTATAGTGAGCCCGTAATATTCATGTAGCCACGGGCTAAAAGTGAGCCCGTAATATCCATGTAGCCACGGGCTATAGTGAGCCCGTAATATCCATGTAGCACAAACTATAGTGAGCCCGTAATATCCATGTAGCCACGGGCTATAGTGAGCCCGTAATATCCATGTAGCCAGGGGCTATAGTGAGCCCATAATATCCATGTAGCCACGGGCTATAGTGAGCTCGTAATATCCATGTAGCCACGGGCTATAGTGAGCCCGTAATATCCATGTAGCCACGGGCTATAGTGAGCCCGTAATATCCATGTAGCACAAGGCTATAGTGAGCCCGTAATATCCATGTAGCACGGGTTTTACTGAGCCCGTAATATCCATGTAGCCACGGGCTATAGTGAGCCCGTAATATCCATGTAGCCACGGGCTATAGTGAGCCCGTAATATCCATGTAGCCACGGGCTATAGTGAGCCCGTAATATCCATGTAGCCACAAACTATAGTGAGCCCGTAATATCCATGTAGCACAAACTATAGTGAGCCCGTAACATCCATGTAGCACGGGCTATAGTGAGCCCGTAATATCCATGTAGCCACGGGCTATAGTGAGCCCGTAATATCCATGTAGCCAGGGGCTATAGTGAGCCCATAATATCCATGTAGCCACGGGCTATAGTGAGCTCGTAATATCCATGTAGCCACGGGCTATAGTGAGCCCGTAATATCCATGTAGCCACGGGCTATAGTGAGCCCGTAATATCCATGTAGCCACAAACTATTGTGAGCCCGTAATATCCATGTAGCCACGGGCTATAGTGAGCCCGTAATATCCATGAAGCCACTGGCTATAGTGAGCCCGTAATATCCATGTAGCCACGGGCTATAGTGAGCCCGTAATATCCATGTAGCCACGGGCTATAGTGAGCCCGTAATATCCATGTAGCCACAAACTATAGTGAGCCCGTAATATCCATGTAGCACAAACTATAGTGAGCCCGTAATATCCATGTAGCACGGGCTATAGTGAGCCCGTAATATCCATGTTGCCACGGGCTATAGTGAGCCCGTAATATCCATGTAGCCAGGGGCTATAGTGAGCCCATAATATCCATGTAGCCACAGGCTATAGTGAGCTCGTAATATCCATGTAGCCACGGGCTATAGTGAGCCCGTAATATCCATGTAGCCACGGGCTATAGTGAGCCCGTAATATCCATGTAGCACGGGTTTTACTGAGCCCGTAATATACATGTAGCCACGGGCTATAGTGAGCCCGTAATATCCATGTAGCCACGGGCTATAGTGAGCCCGTAATATCCATGTAGCCACGGGCTATAGTGAGCCCGTAATATCCATGTAGCCACGGGCTATAGTGAGCCCGTAATATCCATGTAGCCACGGGCTATAGTGAGCCCGTAATATCCATGTAGCCACGGGCTATAGTGAGCCCGTAATATCCATGTAGCCACGGGCTATAGTGAGCCCGTAATATCCATGTAGCCACAAACTATAGTGAGCCCGTAATATCCATGTAGCACAAACTATAGTGAGCCCGTAATATCCATGTAGCACGGGCTATAGTGAGCCCGTAATATCCATGTAGCCACGGGCTATAGTGAGCCCGTAATATCCATGTAGCCAGGGGCTATAGTGAGCCCGTAATATCCATGTAGCCACAAACTATAGTGAGCCCGTAATATCCATGTAGCACAAACTATAGTGAGCCCGTAATATCCATGTAGCACGGGCTATAGTGAGCTCGTAATCTCCATGTAGCCACGGGCTATAGTGAGCCCGTAATATCCATGTAGCCACGGGCTATAGTGAGCCCGTAATATCCATGTAGCACGGGTTTTACTGAGCCCGTAATATCCATGTAGCCACGGGCTATAGTGAGTCCGTAATATCCATGTAGCGACGGGCTATAGTGAGCCCGTAATATCCATGTAGCACAAACTATAGTGAGCCCGTAATATCCATGTAGCACGGGCTATAGTGAGCCCGTAATATCCATGTAGCCACGGGCTATAGTGAGCCCGTAATATCCATGTAGCACGGGCTATAGTGAGCCCGTAATATCCATGTAGCCACGGGCTATAGTGAGCCCGTAATATCCATGTAGCCACGGGCTATAGTGACCCCGTAATATCCATGTAGCCACAAACTATAGTGAGCCCGTAATATCCATGTAGCCACGGGCAAAAGTGAGCCCGTAATATCCATGTAGCACGGGCTATAGTGAGCCCGTAATATCCGTGTAGCACGGGCTATAGTGAGCCCGTAATATCCATGTAGCACGGGCTATAGTGAGCCCGTAATATCCATGTAGCCACGGGCTATAGTGAGCCCGTAATATCCATGTAGCCACGGGCTATAGTGACCCCGTAATATCCATGTAGCACGGGCTATAGTGACCCCGTAATATCCATGTAGCACGGGCTATAGTGAGCCCGTAATATCCATGTAGCCACGGGCTATAGTGAGCCCGTAATATCCATGTAGCACAAACTATAGTGAGCCCGTAATATCCATGTAGCACGGGCTATAGTGAGCCCGTAATATCCATGTAGCCACAAACTATAGTGAGCCCGTAATATCCATGTAGCCACGGGCTATAGTGAGCCCGTAATATCCATGTAGCCACGGGCTATAGTGAGCCCGTAATATCCATGTAGCCACGGGCTATAGTGACCCCGTAATATCCATGTAGCACGGGCTATAGTGACCCCTTAATATCCATGTAGCACGGGCTATAGTGAGCCCGTAATATCCATGTAGCCACGGGCTATAGTGAGCCCGTAATATCCATGTAGCCACGGGCTATAGTGAGCCCGTAATATCCATGTAGCACGGGCTATAGTGAGCCCGTAATATCCATGTAGCCACGAGCTATAGTGAGCCCGTAATATCCATGTAGCCACGGGCTATAGTGACCCCGTAATATCCATGTAGCACGGGCTATAGTGACCCCGTAATATCCATGTAGCACGGGCTATAGTGAGCCCGTAATATTCATGTAGCACGGGCTATAGTGAGCCCGTAATATCCATGTAGCCACGGGCTATAGTGAGCCCGTAATATTCATGTAGCCACGGGCTATAGTGAGAACATTTCGTACCTAACTATATTAGCCACATCTCGTCTACAGACAATACAAGCCGGTAATTTCACGCTTACAACTTCAAGGTTGGGATTACCACTGACCTAACTACTGTGTTAGGAAGATCCGTGACAATGTCCAGGCGGTGTTATAACAAGTATCATGGAGGCAAGTATGTTACATCAGACGGGCCTTCGTGGGTGGAGAAGACCGTGGAAGAGGTTCATCCTCTACACTGCCGTCTGCACAGACTAATAATTGGTCTAGGAGGACAAACCATCAAGGGCCTTCGTCAGGAGTATAATGTCCGGGTGACCGTGCCACCAAAAGGAAGCGTTGCCCATTTTATAGTTATTACAGGAACTCGCAAAAATATTTCCTTAACAAAAACTAAAGTTGAAGAGATCTTGAAAGAAAAGAAAGAAAGAAAATGAAAATGTTATGATTAAGGTTTTGAGGGATTATATAATACATAGGTTAGGTGTAGCATGTTTTGAGCAGATGCTCTTTTCTTTATATGAATTGTAAAGAGAAAGTCATGTAACGTAAAACTATGACATCATTGTTTTTTGTTGTTCATAATAATGTAAGAGATCAAATTTGTTTCTCTTCCGGCCTACACGTAACAGAAACTTTCTTTAATAGGTTAAGGACTCGATAGTGCACGGGAGCAACAGGAATTAGTGTTAACAGGAGATGCTATGGGTCATGTTGATCTCTCTAGGAGTTTAACAATGCACAAAGAACAGGGCTCCATCAAGGAACATATAATCGCCACACACAATGAAATGATCGAAAAGGGATACTATGATGACCAACACAGAAATAATTGATAGATACAATGACAATAGAAGATTAGACATCAGAGAAGCACCGCATTTTAGGAAATTCAGATCAGCAATCAATAACCAGCTAATACACAATTACACTCTACCCGCTTCAAGACCCCGGGCCTGTGCAGAAGCTGGACCAAATGTCCACAAAGCAGCAGAAGAACATAAGCAGCCAACATAAGAACATGTGTACTCACCTAGCTGTACTTGCGGGGGTTGAGCTTTGGGTCTTTCGTCCCGCCTCTCAACTGTCAATCAGCTGGTGTACAGGTTCCTGAGCCTACTGAGCTCTATCATATCTACATTTGAAACTGTGTATGGAGTCAGCCTCCACCAAATCACTGCCTAATCATCACTGCCGCTACAGATGTTTCACTAGGTTTCTTCGCACAATCTTCTCCATCAGCTTGCATGGTATGCCGATTAGGGACACTGGCCTGTAGTTCAATGCCTCCTGCCTATCCCCTTTCTTGTATATTGGAACTACATTAGCTGCCTTCCAAATTTCTGGCAGTTCCCCTGTTGCCAGTGATTTGTTATGCACTATGGAGAGTGGTAGGCACAGTGCTTCTGCTCCTTCCCTTAGTATCCAAGGGGAAATTCCATCTGGGTCTATAGCCTTTGTCACATCCAACTGCAGTAAACACTTCTTTACTTCCCCACTGGTAATCTCAAACTCTTCCAGTGGTTCCTGGTTAACTATTCCCTCTCTTATCTCTGGAATCTCTCCCTGCTCTAAGGTGAAGACCTGGAATTTGTTCGGTTTTCTGATACTCTTCTGTCTTCCAGTGTCGTAAGGTGCATTTCCCGCAGCCTTTCCTCGTAATTCATGTGTGTGTGTGTGTGTACTCACCTATTTGTGCTTGCAGGATCGAGCATTGACTCTTGGATCCCGGCTTTCCAGCTATCGGTTGCTTACAGCAATGGCTCCTGTCCCATTTCCCTATCATACCTAGTTTTAAAAGTAAGAATAGTATTTGCTTCCACAACCTGTTCCCCAAGTGCATTCCATTTTTCCACTACTCTCACGCTAAAAGAAAACTTCCTAACGTCTCTGGGACTCATCTGAGTTTCCAGTTTCCACCCATGTTCCCTCGTTGTGTTATTATTACGTGTGAACATTTCATCTATTTCCACTTTGTCAATTCCCCTGAGTATTTTATATGTCCCTATCATATCTCCTCTCTCCCTTCTTTTTTCTAGTGTCGTAAGGTTTAGTTCCTGCAGACGCTCTTCATATCCCATCCCTCGTAACTCTGGGACAAGCCTCGTCGCAAATCTCTGAACCTTCTCCAGTTTCTTTATGTGTTTCTTCAGGTGGGGGCTCCATGATGGCGCAGCATACTCTAAGACGGGTCTCACGTAGGCAGTGTAAAGCGCCCTAAAAAGCCTCCTCATTTAGCTTTCTGAATAAAGTTCTAATTTTCGCCAGTGTAGAGTATGCTGCTGTCGTTATCCTATTTATATGTGCCTCAGGAGTTAGATTAGGTGTCACATCCACTCCCAGGTCTCTTTCTCGAATCGTTACAGGTAGGCTGTTCCCCTTCATTGTGTACTGTCCCTTTGGCCTCCTATCACCTGATCCCATTTCCATAACTTTACATTTACTGGTGTTAAACTCCAGTAGCCATTTCCCTGACCATCTCTGCAACCTGTTTAAGTCCTCCTGGAGGATCCTACAATCCTCGTCTGTCACAACTCTTCTCATTAATTTTGCGTCATCCGCAAACATTGACATGTATGATTCCACTCCTATGAACATATCATTCACGTAAATTAGAAAGAGGATTGGTCCCAACACCGATCCTTGAGGTACTCCACTTGTTACTGTTCGCCAGTCCGACTTCTCGCCCCTTACCATTACCCTCTGGCTCCTTCCTGTTAGGTAGTTCTTTACCCATTCTAGGGCCTTTCCGCTTACTCCTGCCTGCCTCTCAAGTTTGTATAGCAGTCTCATGTGTGGTACTGTATCAAAGGCCTTTTGGCAGTCAAGAAATATGCAGTCTGCCCAGCCTTCTCTGTCCTGCCTTATCCTTGTTACTTTATCATAGAATTCTAAAAGGTTTGTTAGGCATGATTTCCTTGTCCAGAACCCATGTTGGTGCTTGTTTACAAACCCAATGCTCTCCAGGTGCTCAACAAGTCTTAGCCTAATTATTCTTTCAAGTATTTTGCAGGGGATGCTTGTCAGTGATACGGGTCTGTAGTTAAGTGCCTCCTCCCTATCACCTTTCTTGAAAATCGGTACGACATTTGCCTCCTTCCAGCAACTGGGCAATTCTCCCGACATAAGTGACTCATTAAAGATCATTGCCAGAGGCACGCTGAGAGCCTGCGCTGCCTCTTTAAGTATCCACGGTGATACTTTGTCTGGTCCAACAGCTTTATTTGCATCCAGTGTTGTCAACTGTTTCATTACCTCCTCTGCTGTCACCTCTATATCTGATAGTCTTTCATCTAGGGTAATCGCTTTTAACAATGGGAGCTGCTCAGGCTCGGTTGTGAACACTCCATGGAAATTTGCATTCAGTACCTCGCAGATTTCCTTGTCGCTTTCTGTATATGCCCCTTCTGTTTTCCTCAGTCTTGTCACTTGGTCATTTACCGACATCTTCCTTCTTATATGGCTATGTAGTAATTTAGGTTGCTTTTTCGCTTTGACTGCAATGTCATTCTCATAATTTCTTTCCGACACTCGTCTTATGTTAATGTAATCATTCCTAGCTCTGTTACATCTAATCCTGTTGTCCTCTGTTCTTTGTCTTCTCTACTTCCTCCACTCCCTCTTGCTTCTCACCTTTGCTTCCTGACACTGTCTATTAAACCATAGGTTATTATATTCCCTCCTGCTTTTTTCCTTTATTGTTGGAATAAATCTCTCTTCAGCCTCCTTGCATTTCAATATGACTTGGTTCATCATACCTTGCACTGTTTTTCCTCTAGGTTCTTCCTCCCACTGCACTTCTCCCAGGTAGTCCCTTTTCCTTCGGTAGTTCCCTTTTCTGTAATCAAGTCTCCTTTCCCGGACCTCTTGTCCTTTGGTCACAATTTTAAGCTCCATCATGTAGTCAAAGACTAGGACACAATGGTCACTGGCTCCTAGTGGTATTTCATGTTCCTACTGCTCGATGTCTTCTACATTCTTGGTGAAAATGAGATCTAATAGGCTGGGCGTATCCCCTCCTCTTTCCCTAGTATCGTCCTTCACATGCTGTGTTAGGAAATTCCTGCCAATAACGTCTACCAGCTTCGCTCCCCAGGTCTCCTCCCCGCCATGGGGATTCCTCGTTTCCCAATCTATCTCTCCGTGATTTAGGTCCCCCATGACCAGCAGCTTCGCTCTCATTCTATGCGCTATAGTTGCTGCCCTCTGCAGTTCATCTATACATGCCTTGTTGCTGTCCTCGTACTCCTGCCTGGGACTTCTACTGTTTGGTGGGGGATCTATCTTGAGGTTATCTTGAGAGGATTTCGGGGCTTTTTTTTAGTGTCCCCGCAGCCCAGTCCTCGACCAGGGATCCAACCCCAGGAAGCAGCCCGTGACAGCTGACTAACACCCAGGTACCTATTTTACTGCTAGGTAACAGGGGCATAGGGTGAAAGAAACTCTGCCCATTGTTTCTCGCCGGCGCCTGGGATCGAACCCAGGACCACAGGATCACAAGTCCAGCGTGCTGTCCGCTCGGCCGACCGGCTCTGGGATTGTAGAGTATCAAGATTACAATCTTCTTCCCATCCACTGTCAGAGTTCCATGTATGAAGCTCGTGCTTTCATTGGTACCCGGATTTTCCAGCACATCAAACTTCCATTTCTGCTTTATTAGGAGTGCCACTCCTCCTCCCTGTCTCTGTGTCCTTTCTTTTCTTATCACCTGGTACCCCTCTGGAAAGATTGCATCCGAGATCATGCCATTTATTTTAGTTTCCACTATTGCCACTATGTCTGGGTCTGCCTCACTAACTCTTTCTTTTATCTCTTCTGCTTTATTGGCTACCCCATTAGCATTGGTGTACCAAACCTTGAGACTCTTCTTGGAAACTCGGGTGTTAGAGTTCCCCCTTTCACCGGGGGTCTGGGGGGGACTGGGGGGTGTCTCGGGGGCGAGTGGGGGCTGTGGGGGTGAATGGGGGGGTGCTAGGGGAGTGCCTGGAAGTGCCTGGTAGGCGAATGGGGTCTGGGCATGTAAGGGGGTAGGAAGGGCATAATGGGTCTGAAAGTTAGGGGTCTGAACAGCATAGGGGGGTTGAGAAATGGAGTGAGACTGAGAGTCAGATAGAGGTTGAGAGGTTGGGGGGAGAGGGATATTGAGGGCAGAGGGCTGAGAGGAGAATGGAGCATGGGTGCTGGGAGTGGAAGAGAGGGTGTATTAGTTAGGGGGAATCGGGGGTAGGTGGCGGTTTTGTGGTAGAAGAGGGGAAGAGGGAGATGGGGGAAGGTGTTAGGGGGTCACAAGGTGAGGGGGTTAAATGTGGGCTGGAGGTGCATAGGAGGGGTGAGGGTTGGGTGGGGTTTGGGGGTGAGTGGAAGAGGGGTGCAGTGGAAGCTGGGAAGCAGTAGATGGAATTGAAGGCAATGGGGTAGAAGGAGCGGGGGAGTAGGAAGGGGTAGATGAGAAGGTGGGTTTGGGGAAGGCATGGCTTGACCCACTGGCGTCGTTGACAGGTGTGATGTAGCAGGGGCAGGGGAATCGTTGGGGAGGTGCAAATGTGGAAGGGACAGGGGAGTTTTGGGGGGATGAAGCAGGGGGGTTTTGGGGGGCTGAGGCAGGGGGGAGGTATAGGAGGGCTGAGTTGGGGAGGATGCGACCTGGGAGGTGACCTGGGAAGTGTCCTGGGAGGTGGCCTGGGAGGTGACCTGGGATGTGACCTGGGAGGTGAGACTACCTGAGAGGTTAGTTTGGTGTCGTGCTTGCCATCTATTCTTGTGGGCTATTTGCTCATCTTTCGTCATAAACCTCTCTATAAACACATTGTAATGGGTTTCACTTCCTCTGAGTAAATGCTTGTTCCTCATTATGTACTCCACAGCCTCCTCATTGGAGAATTGCACGAGAACAGGTCTATTCTTGGTACAATTGTAAGGTCCAACCCGCCGGCTGATATCCACCTCGTGTTCTGCCATTCCTGCTCCAATACATCTCAATATCTTATGCAATTCATATTTTTCCGTCTCTATTCTTTCTTGTCTGGTTGGTGCCCCAGATTCGAATAATCCCTGTATTATAATAGACCGTCTCCTCAGTAATTCATTGTCATGCTGGTAGCCTGTCCCCTGGGGATTCTCCATCCCAACCGCAGTCACTAACCCATCCCCCACTAATCCTCTGTCCTTAGCCACGCTGTTAATCCTTCCTAATTTGTTTGTGATCCGAGCACATTCCCTCTCCCAGTCCTCTCTTCCCTTCCTAATCTCTTCCTGAATATAGAGCATAAGTTTTTGTTTCTGCCTCTCTACCGCATCCTGTATTTGCTGAAATAACTCGCTTTTAATCCCTTGGATTAGATACTCCATCCAATCGCTCCTTCTCTCTACAAATTTCCCTATTAATTTGTCTATAAATCTTTCCTCCTCCTCATCCCTGCTGGTGATTGACCTTGAACCCCTTCCTGATCTTGTCATTGCAGTTACAACCTAGCCAAAAAGGCGCTCCTCAATACCTTGCACAATATGCAGCACGAACAGGCAAGAAAGTACTCTACGCTGCTGGTCAAGATGTGAAGACACTGCGTCCCGCGTCACAGCTGGTGAGGTCACTAGTAAGGTTCCAGCTCCACAATTTCGACTCCACAATTTCACAATGCCACAATGTACTCAACACTTATTTTCAGTGGTGCTGTTTCTACTGTTTTTCTTCACTTTCTTGTGGTTTGAGTGAGCTTACTAGTTATTCAATCACTCATATACACTCATATACGAATATACACTGATTATTCCCCCCAATTCACTAGCTACAAAGCAAGAGCTTCCCAGACCTTTCTGACCTCATAATTTTTGATTGTGTGTGTTTGTGTGTGTGTGTGTGTGTGTGTGTGTGTGTGTGTGTGTACCTACCTAGTTGTACTCACCTAGTTGTGTTTGCGGGGGTTGAGCTCTGGCTCTTTGGTCCCGCGTCTCAATCGTCAATCAACAAATCAACAGGTGTACAGATTCCTGAGCCTATCGGGCTCTATCATATCTACACTTGAAACTGTGTATGGAGTCAGCCTCCACCACATCTCTTCCTAATGCAGTGTATCTTCCTAATGCATTCCATTTGTCCACCACTCTGACACTGAAAAAATTCTTTCTAACGTCCCTGTGGCTCATTTAGGTACACAGTTTCCACCTGTATCCCCTTGTTCCGCCAATGTTGAATAGTTTATCCTTGTCTACCCTGTCAATTCCATTGAGGATTTTGCAGGTAGTGATCATGTCTCCCCTCACTCTTCTGTCTTCCAGTGTCGTAAGGTGCATTTCCCACAGCCTTTCCTCGTAACTCATGCCTCTTAGTTCTGGGATTAGTCTAGTAGCATACCTCGGAACTTTTTCCAGCTTCGTCTTGTGCTTAACAAGGTACGGGCTCAATTCTGGGGCTGCATACTCCAGGATTCGTCTTACGTATGTGGTGTACAAGATTCTAAACGATTCCTTACACAGGTTCCTGAAGGCTGTGCTGATGTTAGCCAGCCTCGCATATGCCGCAGACGTAATTCTCTTTATGGGTTTCAGGAGAGAGGATTGGTGTGATATCAATTGCTAGATCTTTCTCTCTTTCCGTTTCATTAACTACTTCATCTCCTATTCTGTATCTTGTGTCTGGCCTGCTGTTTCCACCGCCTAGTTTCATTACTTTGCATTTACTCGGGTTAAACTTTAGCAGCCATTTGTTGGACCATTCATTCAGTCTGTCTAGGTCATCTTGTAGCCTCCTACTATCATCCTCTGTTTCAATCCTCCTCATAATTTTTGCATCACCAGCAAACATTGAGAGAAACGATTCTATACCCTCTGGGAGATCATTTACATATATCAGAACAAGTATTGGTCCAAGGACTGACCCCTGCGGGACTCCACTTGTGACGTCACGCCAATCCGAGACTTCACCTCCTCACAGTGACTCGTTGTCTTCTGTTACTTAGGTACTCCCTTACCTTACTTAGGTACTCAACGAAGTACCTTTCCTTTCACTCCAGCCTGCATATCCAGCTTTTTCGCTAGCCTCTTAATTGTGTGGTACTGTATCAATAGCTTTTTGACACTCCAAAAATATGCACTCTGCCCACCCCTCTCTTTCTTGCCTGATTTTTGTTGCCTGGTCGTAGAATTCAATTAGCCCCGTGAGGCAGGACTTGCCATCCCTGAACCCATGTTGGAGCTGTGTTACAGAGTTCTTTCGCTCCAGGTGCTCCACTAGCTTTATTCGCACAATCTTCTCCATCAGCTTGAATGGTATGCAGGTTAGGGACACTGGCCTGTAGTTCAGTGCCTCCTGCTTATCCCTTTTTTTGTATATTGGAACTTCGTTAGCTGCCTTCCAAATTTTTGGCAGTTCCCCTGTTGCCAGTGATTTGTTATACACTATGGAGAGTGGGAGGCACAGTGCTCCTGCTCCTTCCTTTAGTATCCAAGGGGAGATTCCATCTGGGTCTATAGCCTTTGTCACATCCAACTGTAGTAAACACTTCCTTACTTCCCCGCTGGTAATCTCAAACTCTTCCAGTGGTTCATGGTTAACTATTCCCTCTTTTGTCTCTGGAATCTCTCCCTGCTCTAAGATGAAGACCTCCTGGAATTTCTTCTGATTTCTGATACTCTTCTGTTTTCCAGTGTCGTCAGGTGCATTTCCCGCAGCCTTTCCTCGTTTTTCCTGTGTGTACTCACCTAGTTGTACTCTCCTAGTTGTGCTTGTGGGGGTTGAGCTCTGGCTCTTTGGTCCCGCCTCTCAACCGTCAATCAACAGGTGTACAGGTTCCTGAGGCTTTTGGGCTCTATCATATCTACACTTGAAACTGTGTATGGAGTCAGCCTCCACCACATCGCTTCCTAATGCATTCCATTTGTCAACCACTCTGACACTAAAAAAGTTCTTTCTAATATCTCTGTGGCTCATTTGGGCACTCAGTTTCTACCTGTGTCCCCTAGTGCGTGTGCCCCTTGTGTTAAATAGCCTGTCTTTATCAACCCTGTCGATTCCCTTGAGAATCTTGAATGTGGTGATCGTGTCCGCCCTAACTCATCTGTCTTCCAACGAAGTGAGGTCTAATTCCCGTAGTCTCTCCTCGTAGCTCATACCTCTCAACTCGGGTACTAGTCTGGTGGCAAACCTTTAACCCCTTTCCAGTTTAGTCGTATGCTTGACTAGATATGGACTCCATGCTGGAGCCGCATACTCCAGGATTGGTCTGACATATGTGGTATATAATGTTCTGAAAGATTCCTTACACAAGTTTCTAAAGGCCTTTCTTATGTTAGCCAACCTGGCATATGCTGCTGATGTTACCCTCTTGATATGAGCTTCAGGGAACAGGTCTGGCGTGATATCAACCCCCAGGTCTTTCTCTCTCTCTGACTCTTGAAATATTTCATCTCTCAAATGATACCTTGTATCTGGTCTCCTGCTTCCTACCCCTATTTTCATTACATTACATTTGCTTGGGTTAAACTCTAACATCCATTTGTTCGACCATTCCTGCAGCTTGTCCAGGTCTTCTTGAAGCCTCAAGCTGTCCTCCTCTGTCTTAATCCTTCTCATAATTTTGGCATCGTCAGCAAACATTGAGAGGAATGAGTCTATACCCTCTGGGAGATCATTTACGTATATCAGAAACAGGATAGGTCCAAGTACAGAACCCTGTGGGACTCCACTGGTGACTTCACGCCGTTCAGAGGTCTCACCCCTCACTGTAACTCTCTTCTTCCTATTGCTTAGGTACTCCCTTATCCACTGGAGCGCCCTACCAGTTACTCCTGCCTCTTTCTCCAGCTTATGCATTAACCTTTTATGGGGTACTGTGTCAAAGGCTTTCCGACAGTACAAAAAAATGCAGTCCGCCCATCCTTCTCTTTCTTGCTTAATCTTTGTCACCTGATCATAGAATTCTATCAAGCCTGTAAGGCAAGATTTACCCTCCCTGAACCCATGTTGATGGGTTGTCACGAAGTCTCTTCTCTCCATATGTGTTACTAGGTTTTTTCTCACAATCTTCTCTATCACCTTGCATGGTATACAAGTTAAGGACACTGGCCTGTAGTTCAGTGCCTCTTGTCTGTCACCATTTTTGTATATTGGTACTACATTAACAGTCTTCCACATTTCTGGTAGGTCTCCCGTTTCCAGTGACCTACTATACACTATGGAGAGTGGCAAGCAAAGTACTCCTGCACACTCTTTCAGTACCCATGGTGAGATTCCGTCTGGCCCAACAGCTTTTCTCACATCCAGCTCCAATAGGTGCTTCTTGAACTCATCTCTTGTAATTTCGAATCTATCCAAGGTCACCTTGTTTGCTGCCACCTCTCCTAGCGCCGTGACATCTCCCTGTTCTATTGTAAAGACCTCCTGGAACTTTTTGTTGAGTTCTTCACACACCTCTTTGTCATTCTCTGTGTACCTGTCCTCACCCACCCTAAGTTTCATCACCTGTTCCTTCACTGTTGTCTTTCTCCTGATGTGACTGTGTAGTAGCTTTGGTTCGGTATTGGCTTTATTAGCTATATCATTTTCATACCTTTTCTCAGCTGCTCTTCTCACACTAACATACTCGTTCCTGGTTCTCTGGTATCTCTCTCTACTTTCTGGTGTTCTGTTATTACGGAAGTTCCTCCATGCCCTTTTGTTCAGCTCCTTTGCTTTCATACATTCCCTATTAAACCACGGATTCTTCCTTTGTTTCTCAATTTTTTCCAGTCGGGCTGGGACAAACCTGCTTACAGCCTCCTGACATTTTTGGGTGACATAGTCCATCATGTCTTGTACAGACTTGGTTCCGAGTTCTCTGTCCCAATGTATATCCCATAGGAATTTATTCATCTCCTCGTAGTTTCCCTTTCGATACGCCAGCCCTTTGTTTCCCAGTTCTTTTTTGGGGGTGATAATTCCCAGCTCAACCAGGTACTCAAAGCTCAATACACTATGATCACTCATTCCCAAGGGGCTTCCAACTTAACTTTCCTTATATCCGACTCATTTAGGGTAAATATCATATCAAGCAAGGCTGGTTCATCCCCTCCTCTCATTCTTGTCGTTCCCTTGATGTGTTGACTTAGAAAGTTTCTTGTTGCCACGTCCAGCAGCTTAGCTCTCCATGTGTCTGGGCCTCCATTTGGGTCTCTGTTCCCACAATCTATCTTCCCATGGTTGAAGTTTTCCATTATTAGTAGTCTGGATCCGTTCCTGCTAACCACAGAAGCTGTGTGTGTGTGTGTGTGTGTGAGTACGCACCTAGTTGTGTCTGCAGGATCGAGCATTGACTCTTGGATCCCGCCTTTCGAGCATCGGTTGTTTACAGCAATGACTCCTGCCCCATTTCCCTATCATACCTGGTTTTAAAATTATGAATAGTATTTGCTTCCACAACCTGTTCCCCAAGTGCATTCCATTTTCCAACTACTCTCACGCTAAAAGAAAACTTCCTAACATCTCTGTGATTCATCTGAGTTTCAAGCTTCCATCCATGTCCCCTTGTTCTGTTACTATTCTGTGTGAACATTTCGTCTATGTCCACTCTGTCAATCCCTCTGAGTATTTTATACGTTCCTATCATGTCCCCCCTCTCCCTTCTTCTTTTTAGTGTCGTAAGGCACAGTTCCCTCAGGCGCTCCTCATACCCCATCCCTCGTAGCTCTGGGACGAGTCTCGTTGCAAACCTCTGACACTTTTCCAGTTTCATTATATGTTTCTTCATTACATGATTCTGTGTGTGTGTGTGTGTGTGTGTGTGTGTGTGTGTGTGTGTGTGTGTGTGTGTGTGTGTGTGTGTGTGTGTGTGTGTGTGTGTGTGTGTGTGTGTGTGTACTCACCTAGTTGTACTCACCTAGTTGTGCTTGCGGGGGTTGAGCTCTGGCTCTTTGGTCCCGCCTCTCAACCGTCAATCAACAGGTGTACAGGTTCCTGAGCCTATTGGGCTCTATCATATCTACACTTGAAACTTTCTATGGAGTCAGCCTCCACCACATCGCTTCCTAATGCATTCCATTTGTCAACCACTCTGACACTAAAAAAGTTCTTTCTAATATCTCTGTGGTTCATTTCGGCACTCATTTTCCACCTGTGTCCCCTAGTGCGTGTGCCCCTTATGTTAAACAGCTTGTCTTTATCAACCCTGTCGATTCCCTTGAGAATCTTGAATATGGTGATCATGTCCCCCCTAACTCTTCTGTCTTCGAACGAAGTGAGGTTCAATTCCCGTAGTCCCTCCTCGTAGCTCATAACTCTCAGCTCGGGTACTAGTGTGGTGGCAAACCTTTGAACCTTTTCCAGTTTAGTCGTATGTTTGACTAGATATGGACTCCATGCTGGAGCCGCATACTCCAGGATTGATCTGACATATGTTGTTTATAATGTTCTGAAAGATTCCTTACACAAGTTTCTAAAGGCTGTTCTTATGTTAGCCAACCTCGCATATGCTGCTGATGTTATCCTCTTGATATGAGCTTCGGGGGACAGGTCTGGCGTGATACCAACCCCCAGGTCTTTCTCTCTCTCTGACTCTTGAAGTATTTCATCTCCCAAATGGTACCTTGTATCTGGTCTCCTGCTTCCTACCCCTATCTTTACTACATTACATTTGCTTTGATTAAAATCTAACAGCCATTTGTTCGACCATTCCTGCAGCTTGTCCAGGTCTTCTTGAAGCCTCAGGCTGTCCTCCTCTGTCTTAATCCTTCTCATAATTTTGGCGTCGTCAGCAAACATTGAGAGGAATGAGTCTATACCCTCTGGGAGATCATTTACGTATATCAGAAACAGGATAGGTCAAAGTAGAGAGCCCTGTGGGACTCCACTGGTGACTTCACGCCAGTCTGAGGTCTCACCACTCACTGTAACTCTCTGCTTCCTATTGCTTAGGTACTCCCTTATCCACTGGAGCGCCCTACCAGTTACTCTTGCCTGTTTCTCCAGCTTATGCATCGACCTTTTATGGGGTGCTGTGTCAAAGGCTTTCCGACTTTCCAAAAAAATGCAGTCCGCCCACCCTTCTCTTTCTTGCTTAATCTTTGCACCTGATCGTGGAATTCTATCAAGCCTGCAAGGCAAGGTTTACCCTCCCTGAACCCATGTTGATGGGTTGTCACGAAGTCTCTTCTCTCCAGATGTGTTACTAGGTTTTTCTCATAATCTTCTCCATCACCTTGCATGGTATACAAGTTAAGGACACTGGCCTGTAGTTCAGTGCCTCTTGTCTGTCACCCTTTTTGTATATTGGTACTACATTAGCAGTCTTCCATATTTCTGGTAGGTCCCCCGTTTCCAGTGACGTACTACACACTATGGAGAGTGGCAAGCAAAGTGCTCCTGCACAGTCTTTCAATACCCATGGCGAGATTCCGTCCGGCCCAACAGCTTTTCTCACATCCAGCTCCAATAGGTGCTTCTTGACCTCATCTCTTGTAATTTCGAACCTATCCAAGGTCACCTGGTTTGCTGCTACCTCGTCTAGTGCAGTAACATCTCCATGTTCTATTGTAAAGACCTCCTGGAACCTTTTGTTGAGTTCTTCACACACCTCTTTGTCATTTTCTGTGTACCTGTCCTCGCCCACCCTAAGTTTCATCACCTGTTCCTTCACTGTTGTCTTCCTCCTGATGTGACTGTGTAGTAGCTTTGGTTCGGTCTTGGCTTTATTAGCTATATCATTTTCATACCATTTCTCAGCTGCTCTTCTCACACTAACATACTTGTTCCTGGTTCTCTGGTATCTCTCTCTACTTTCTGGTGTTCTGTTATTACGGAAGTTCCTCCATGCCCTTTTGTTCAGCTCATTTGCTTTCATACATTCCCGATTAAACCACGGATTCTTCCTTTGCTTTTCTGTTTTTTCCTGTCGGGCTGGGACAAACCTGCTTACAGCCTCCTGACATTTTTGGGTGACATAGTCCATCATGTCTTGTACAGACTTGGTTCCGAGTTCTGTGCCCCAATGTATATCCCATAGGATTTTATTCATCTCCTCATAGTTTCCCTTTCAGTACGCCAGCCCTTTGGTTCCCAGTTCTTTTTTGGGGGTGATAATTCCCAGCTTAACCAGGTACCCAAAGCTCAATACACTATGATCACTCATTCCCAATGGGGCTTCCAACTTAACTTCCCTTATATCCGACTCATTTAGGGTAAATATCAGATCAAGCAAGTCTGGTTCATCCCCTCCTCTCATTCTTGTCGGTCCCTTAACGTGTTGACTTAGAAAGTTTCTTGTTGCCACATCCAGCAGCTTAGCTCTCCATGTGTCTGGGCATCCATGTGGGTCTCTGTTCCCAAATCTATCTTCCCATGGTTTAAGTCTCCCATGATTAGAAGTCTGGATCCGTTCCTGCTAGCCACAGAAGCTGCTCTCTCTATTATATTGATGGTGGCCAAGTTGTTTCTATCATATTCCTGTCTGGGTCTTCTGTCGTTCGGTGGGGGTTATATATGACTACTACTATAATTGAGAGGCGGGACCAAAGAGACAAAGCTCAACCCCTGCAAGCACAGGGGTTGTGTACTCACCTAATTGTGCTTGCGGGGGTTGAGCTTTGGCTCTTTGGTCCCGCCTCTCAACTGTCAATCAACTGGTGTACAGATTCCTGAGCCTACTGGGCTCTATCATATCTACATTTGAAACTGTGTATGGAGTCAGCCTCCACCACATCACTTCCTAGTGCATTCCATTTACTAACTACTCTGACACTGAAAAAGTTCTTTCTAATGTCTCTGGGGCTCATTTGGGTACTAAGTTTCCACCTGCGTCCCCTTGTTTGTGTTCCACCCGTGCTGAAGAGTTTGTCTTTGTCCACCCTGTCAATTCCCCTGAGAATTTTGTAGGTGGTTATCATGTCTCCCCTTACTCTTTTGTTTTCCAGGGATGTGAAGTTCAACTCCTTCTGCCTTTACTCGCAGCTCATACCTCTCAGTTCCGGGACAAGTCTGGTGGCATACCGCTGAATCTTCTCTAACTTTGTCTTGTGTTTAACTAGATATGGACTCCAAGCACGAGCTGCATATTCTAGGATTGGTCTGACGTAAGTGGTATACAGGGTCGTGAATGATTCCTTACACAAGTTTCTAAAGGCAGTTATTATATTGGCCAACCTAGCATCTGTCGCTGATGATATCCTTTTGATGTGGGCCACAGGGGACAGGCTCGGTGTTATATCAACCCCCAAATCTTTCTCTCTATTTGCCTCTTGCAGGATTTCACCTCCCAGATGGAACCTTGTGTTCAAGCTTCTGTTCCCTTTGCCTATTTTCATTGCTTTACACTTTCCTGAGTTGAACTTTAGCAGCCATTTTCTAGACTATTCCTTCAGTTTGTCCATGTCTCTGTCTATCTTCATCTGTCTTGATTCTTCTCATAATTTTTGCATCATCAGCAAACATTGAGAGGAATAAGTCTATACCCTCTGGAAGATCATTTACATATATTAGAAACAGAATGGGTCCAAGTATAGAGCCCTGTGGGACTCCGCTGGTGACATCTCGCCACTCTGATGTCTCTTCCCTCACAGTTACTCGCTGTTTGCTGTTGCTTAGATACTCCCTTAGCCAATGGAGCACCTTACCTTTAACTCCTGCCTGTTGCTCCAACTTTTGTAACATCCTTTTATGGGGTACTGTGTCAAAGGCTTTCTGACAGTCCAAGAAAATGCAGTCTGCCCACTGTTCTCTTTCTTGCCTAATTTTTGTTGCTTGGTCATAGAATTGTATTAAACCTGTGAGACACGATTTACCATCTCTGAACCCATGCTGGTGGTGTGTCACGAAACTATTTCCCTCCAGATGTTCTACGAGCCTTTTCCTCACGTTCTTCTCCTATCCTTGCATGGTATACAAGTTAGGGAAACTGGCCTGTAGTTCAGTGCCTCTTGCCTGTCACCCATTTTGTATATTGGGACTACATTAGCTGTCTTTCAACTTTCCGATAGGTCTCCAGTTTCCAGTGACCTGTAATACACCATAGAGAGTGGCACACTTAGTGCCTCTGCACCTTCTTTTAGTATCCACGGTGAGATTTTGTCAGGCCCAACAGCCTTTGTCACATTCACTTCCAACAGATTCCTTTTGACCTCATCACTGGTGAGATCAAATTCCTTCAAGGTGGCTTGGTTTGCCTCATTTAGTGCAGGGGGGACTTCTCCTTGTTCTTCTGTGAAGGCTCCTGGAATCTCCTGTTGAGTTCTTCACACACCTTCTTGTCATTCTCTGTGTATCTGTTCTTTCCTTGTCTCAGTTTCATCATTTGTTCCGTCACTGCTGTTTTCCTCCTGATGTGGCTGTGGAGCAGTTTTTGTTGGTTCTTAGCTTTACTCGCGATGTCATTTTCCTACTGTCTCTCTGCTTCTCTCCTCACTCTGAAGTACTCATTCCTGGCCCTCTGGTATCTCTCCCTGCTTTCTGGTGTTCTATTATGCCTGTAGTTTCTTCATGTTCTTTTACTCAATTGCTTCGCTACCTTACATTCTTGGCTGAACCATGGATTCTTCTGTTGTTTTTCGTTTTTCTCCTTTTGGACTGGGATAAACTTATCTACAGCTTCCTGGCACTTTTGGGTGACATAATCCATCATATCCTGCACAGTCTTCTCTCTGAGTTCGGTTTCCCATGGTATTCCCCTTAGGAAGTTCCTCATATCATCATATTTTCCTCTTCGGTAATTTAGTCTTTTCCCTTCCGATCCCATCCAATCCTTGGATATGTTATCCCTACCTCCACCAAATACTCAAATATCAATACACTGTGGTCACTCATTCCTATTGGGGCTTCAAATTTGACTTCCCTTATTTCTGATTCATTCAATGTGAATATCAGGTCGAGACTAGCTGGTTCGTCATTGCCTCTCATTCTTGTGGGTACCCTGACATGTTTGCTCGGAAAGTTCCTTGTTGCCACTTTCAAGAGTTTAGCACTCCATGCAAGTTCACTTCCATGTGGGTCCCCATTCTCCCAATCTATCTTTCCATGGTTAAAA